>NC_141034.1:57497500-57502500 GCF_052040795.2 Danio rerio | reverse complement strand
AGCTCTAGAAACATTCTTCCACTTAAAATTGGCATAAAATACACACTGCATGCACACATCTACACATCTTCACCTAAAGGTAAAGTCTCCAACAGTGAAGCGACAGTAACTCCTCCAGGAGTCTGAGAGCAGCTCTGATTCTGTGAATCTGTTTGCGGTCGTGTGGCTTTACTTTCTATTTACAGGCCAGTCTGTGTTTCAGCTGCAGCGAAAGGCGAAACCCGCATGAAAGAGGAGAGGAAAACACAGACCAAACACACCAGCAGATTCCCTTCAGTCCACTCAAGGTTATCATCACATTACACACACCATAAAAACACTCGTACACTCAAAACTGAGGCTAAAAACTCAACAATACACACTTCTCTCAATACGGATCGTTTTCAACTCTCCTGGACGGCCACACCAGCGAAGATATACCGCGAGGTCGAACCGAACGCTTCAACAGATCAGGCATTGCATTCCTACTAGACACACAGCCATATTGAACCATCAGTGTTTGAATCATGTCCTGACTCATCTCTCCGCTCTTACTCTGTCACTGAATCTCCAAAACACCAGCGTGTGTGTATGAAGCGCAGGTCTGCAGCTGATGGAGTGCAGCGTGTGGAAACGACCCAGTGGACGAGCTTGGGTTAATGAGAAATGACCACTGGAGAACTTTACACTCCGCATGGTCACAGCACTGCCTCATTTCACCTGCAGCTGTCACTGTTTTTAGCAGACACACACCATCAGGCCTCAGGAACACACACACACACACACACACTTACTATGTGTATGTCTCTAGTTCTCATTCTCATGCATGTGTGTGTGTCTCTCTATTTAGTTCTCATTCTTGCTCCGTGTGTGTTTGTCTAGTTCTCGTTCTTTGTGTGTGTGTCTCTAATTCTTATTTTCTGTGTGTGTGTGTGTGTGTGTGTGTGTGTGTACTGACTGAGGGCCGAGACGGGCCCCATGAGAGAGAAACACACCGAGTTATTGACCCAGACAAACAGGCCACCTGCCCCACACACACCAGCATCATTAATACTATACAGTACACACACACACACACACACACACACATCCTCACATAGGTCAAAACACACCTCTATAACACACACATCACTTGCACATCAAACACACCTCTAGAACACACACACATAATCTCTCACTCGCACATACTGTACGTGCACTCTCTCTCACACACACACACACACACACACACACACACACACACACACACACACACACACAGGCCAAAACCTCTGGACACACCTCTATAACACACACACACATCAGATACATGCAAGCCAAAACCCAGCTCTGGAACACACACACAAACCAAAACCCAGCTCTAGAACGAACACACACACACAAACACACACAAAAAAACGGATAAACGCACACACATGCGCGCGCACACACAAACACACACACACACACACACACACACACACACAAGGAGGCACGAGCAAACACGCATACACACACAAACACACACATACATGCACTACCACGCATACACAAGCAAATGCACACACACACACTCACGCAAACACACGTAAGCACACACAAACACGCACACACAAAAACAAACAAATGCACACATACATGAGCAAACGCACACATGCGTGCGCATAAATGTACACATGCACACACTCACACACGTATGCGCAAACACACACATACATGCACACACACACGCGCACACACACATAAACAAACAAACAAACAAATGCAAGCTTGCATGAGAAAATGCACACACACAAATGAATGCGCACTCACACACACACACACATAAACAAACACAAACACAGTCACACCAGACACACACAAGCCAAAACACACCTTTGGAACACACACATAACACAGACCAAAACACACTTCTAGATCGCACATACACACACACTCTCTCTAACATACATACGCACTCTCACACCAGACACACAAGCCAAAACACACCTCTACAACACACACACAGACAAAAGACTTCTGGATATGCACACACTCTCTCTGAAACGGACACACAAACACACACACACACACACTTGCACACCAGAAACACACACACAGGCCTCTCTACAATCCAAATGACACTCAATGCCCACACACACACAGTCCAAAACACACCCCAACAACACACACTTTTTTCAGCGTGTGTGTGTCAGATGATTGAGATCCTGCAGTAAAGGTGTTGCATCACAGTCCTGAATATCTCACATTAAACACATGCTGCTCCTGAACGTCATACATGTACAGTATCGCTCCGTCTCTAACACACACACACACACACACACACACACACGTACATAAAATCTGCCTCTTTAACACCCTCTCTCCTGCCTCTGACTCATCTCCACTTCTAAGAGCTCATCATTTTTTTCAATTTTACCCCGGCTGCCCAGTAATGTCCTTCTTTTATTGCAAATCTATACTCTTAATCTGGCCGGCACCGATGGGCGCGCGGCTCGATCAATACCGCACGATTGCTGGGAAGAGTCCAGAGAGGCTGATAACCAAAAACCAGCCGCCCGCCCGCCCGCCCCCACAGGGTTAAACTCCGACACAGACATATATGTGCACACCACACACACACACACACACACACACACACACACACACAAACACAAACACAAACACACACACACACACGGTTAGGGTAAGGGTTAAGCTGAAGTTCACACACACACACATCTGTACATGAATCGTCAGTATTGTGGACATATTTCAAACATTTTCCTTTAATTTCACCTAACTAATATATAATTCACAGTGAAGTCAATTCATTGGTAACACTTTACTGTAAGGTTGAATTAGTTAATGCATTTACTAACATGAACAAACAATGAACAGAACATTTATTATGGGATGTGTTCATTGTTTAAGTAATGTTGGCAAGCATGTTTATAATGCATTAGTAAATGTTGAACTATGATTAATAAATGCTGTACAGGTATTGTTCGTATTAGGGTTGCAGGATATTGAAAAAATCTGACATTGTAGATAATGCAGCACAACAAAATATTGCAATCACCGGCCACTTTATTAGGTACACTGATTTCTAGTCAGCCAATCACATGGCAGCAGCTCAATGCATTTCGGCATGTAGACATGATCAAGAGGATCTGCTGCAGTTCAGAGCGAGCATCAGAATGGGGAAGAAAGGGGATTTAAGTGACTTTGAATGTGGCATGGTTGTTGCTGCCAGACGGGCTGCTCTGAGTATTTCAGAAACTGCTGATCTACTGGGATTTTCATGCACAACCATCTTTAGGGTTTACAGAGAATGAGGAAATCTCCAGTGTGCGGCAGTTCTGTGTGCGCAAATGCCTTGTTGATGAGGCCAGAAGTCAGAGGAGAATGGCCAGACTGGTTCCAGCTGATAGAAAGGCAACAGTAACTCAAATAAGCACTCGTTACAACCGAGCTCTGCAGAAGAGCATCTCTGAACACACAACACGGCCAACCTTGAGGCGGATGGGCTACAGCAGCAGAAGAGCACACCGGGTGCCGCTCCTGTCAGCTAAGAACAGGAAACTGAGGCTACAATTCACACAGACTCACCAAAACTGGACAATAGAAGATTGGAGAAACGTTGCTGCTCTGATGAGTCTCCATTTCTGCTGACACATTCAGATGCTCGGCTCACAATTTGGCCTCAACAACATGAAAGCATGGATCATCCTGCCTTGTATCAGCGGTTCAGGCTGGTGGTGGTGGTGTAATGGTGTGGGGGAGATTTTCTTTGGGTCCATTAGTACCAATTGAGCATCAACGCCACAGCCTACCTGAGTATTGCTGCTGACCATGTCCATCCCTTTATGAGCACAGTGTCTCCATCTTCTGATGGCTACTTCCAGCAGGATAACGCAGCATGTCATAAAGCTCAATCATCTCAGACTGGTGAACATGACGATGAGTTCACTGTACTCAAATGGCCTCCACAGTCACCAGAGCTCAATCCAATAGAGCAGCTTTGGGATGTGGTGGAACGGGAGATTGGCATCATGGATGTGCAGCCGACAAATCTGCAGCAACTGTGTGATGCTATCATGACAATATGGAGCAAAATCTCTGAGGAATATTTCCAGTAGCTTGTTGAATCTCTGACATGAAGGATTAAAGCAGTTCTGAGGGCAAAAGGGGTCCAACCCGGTAGTAGTGAGGTGTACCTAAAATGACCACTGTGTGTGTCTGTGTGTGTGTGTGTGTGTGTGTGTGTGTGTGTGTGTGTGTGTGTGTATATATATATATATATATATATATATATATATGTGTGTGTGTTCAGATGCAAAAAGCTCTAAATATCATCTGAAATGTTCTTTTAAAATGAGTAATTTTAGTAAAGTAATTTTATTTTTATGGCAAAATAAGGTTTTTGAATTAAAATAAATCAACATAAACAAAGGAGGCTGAGAAAAATGTTCGACTGAAATTTCTGAAGGCACTAAAAAGTTTTTGCATCTGAGCTCTTCATATATAATGTTTTTGCAATAAATTTGAATTCAGTTTCACAAAATGGTTGGAATACCACTACTACACGATTTTCTGGTGAATCTATCGGTATTGAGGTACAGAAACTTAATAACCACAATGCAAAATGCTTTTTTTATTTTGCCTTCTCTCATTTCTAGTCCAAATATCAAAACTCTTAAGTCTAAATATAGTTTCATCTTCAAAATCAACTCAAAATTAAGAGTTCTTCCTTAAAACAAGCTAAATTCTCAGCCAATGTGGGAACTAGAACCTTATTTTCACTTGTTGATATTTGGACTAGAAACAGGACAAACGTTGTGAATTGCTTCTCTTTGCAATAAAAACTTAAATAATAAACAAGATGCATCCAGGACCTGAATGAAAGCATGACGAGATAAGAGGAGAGGATTATGAACACACACACGGAGCAGAGGTCAGCAAGACCAGGCAGAAATGCATGTTAACTCTTATCTCTGGTCTCGGTTCAGCGCTTTTCCCTGAGGATGAAGAGCTGTATTATGATCAGGTCTGAGGCTGGA
>NC_141034.1:57447500-57492500 GCF_052040795.2 Danio rerio | reverse complement strand
ATGGATGAGAGTGGATGAGTGTGCATGGGTGCTTTCCTGTGTTGGGTTGCAGCTGGAAGGGCATCCGCAGTGTAAAACCTATGCTAAAATAGTTGGCGGTTCGCTCTGGTGTGGCAATCCTTAATTAATAAAAGGACTAAGCTGAAGGAAAACGAATGAATGAATGAATGAATGAATGAATGAATGAATGAATGAATGAACTCGGACTGTAATAACAGTTTTAAAAATGTGCAAAATGTGCAGCAATTAATGACATTTTATTTTGCATTATACAAAACTCATTGTTTGTTTTTTTATGAATATTCAGCAGGGCCTAAAATGAACCTTTTTGCATGGTTGCTCCAAATTTCAAAAATTCTGCAGCAGCAGCCAAAATTACACCCACCAAAAATAATGAGCGGCGTTACTGCAAGTGTTATAGATATGAGCAATATCACACTCATAACAGTGCAATATAGCTGCACTGGTGGGAGGCGTGCGTTGGCTCAAGGCTGTAGTGCCTTAGTGTCCCACCAGTGACGATATACAGCCATATGGCACTGACACTTGTGTGATACGGCATTTATACAACAGATCAATGCCATAATTGTGTGTATAAAAACAGAAAATCAAACACAGAGTCTCAAAAATCGTTTTGTATGAGGAACTACTTTCTTCCGCCATTCAAGTTCACGTTAGATCAGCAGAAGCCATTGATCAATCAGCAACGTCACTGTAGAGCAGGGGTAGGGAACATGTGGCTCTTTGACTAAAAATATGTGGCTCTCCAGTTGTCTCCCTTTAATAAAAAATTTAAACGGTCACTAAAAATCAGTTTTCTATTAAAAATACACTTTAAAACTACCTTTTTATTGTGTATAATTGCAGCAAAATGAATAAAGGGACGTTTCAACAAAAGCACGTGTGGCTGTGCTGTGGATCAACTCAAATTGCGACACCAAATAAAGGGCATGCAACTTACATTTCATTCATTTTCTTTTCCGCTTAGTCCCTTTATTAAACCCGGGGTCGCCACAGCAGAATGAACCGCCAACTTATCCAGCACATGTTTTACACAGCAAATGCCCTTCTCCAGGAAAACTATGGTAACATTGCTCAAGTAAATTCAAACAACATTCACGAGTGTTGATGGCGAAAAGAAGCAATTCTATAAATGATCCGTTCTTAATACATGAACTTGCTCAACATGTGATGTGTTATATAAATCCCCAAAGGCTCTTTAAAAATGTATAAACCCAAAAAAATCTAAAATGGCTCTTTGCTAAAAAAAGATTTCCAACCGCTGCTTTAGAGCTAGTGTTTGAATGATTCTCTAGCGTAATGTCTAAAGCAGGAGTGGCCAATCCTGTTCCTGGAGATCTACCTTTCTGCAGATTTCAGTTGCTACCCATATAAAACACACCTGAACCAATTAAATAGGACCTGAACACCATGTGATAACTACAGGCAGGTGTGTTTAATATGGGTTGCAACTGAAAACTGCAGGAAGGTAGATATCCGGGAACAGGATTGGCCACCCCTGGTCTAAAGTGGTAACAAAACAGCTGATTTTGCTCAGGCTTTACGATTATAAGGCTGAACAGCATGAAATGCCATCAGTCTACAGAGATTTCCCAATATTTCTCTGCTGAAATCGGGAGATCACAATAATTAACCCTGAAAATGCCAAACCAAACACTAGCAGATTACCGTTGTGTATAAGAGTGTGTGTATGAGTGTGTGTGTGTGCACATGACTGTATGCAGGTATAAGTGTGTGTGTATGTGCATGTTTGACTTTATGCAGGCATAAGTGTGTATGCATGAGTGTGTGTGGGTTTGTGCATGACTGTTTAGAGGTATGAGTGTGTGTGCATAAGTGTGTGCGTATAAAAGTGTGTCTGTATAGTGTAAATTGGGTGTATGGTAGCGTATGTATGCATGTATGTGATTGTGTGTGTGTAGGTGTTTGTGCATGAGTGTGTGTGTTTGTGCATGACTGTAAGCAGGTATAAGTGTGTGTGCATAAACGTGTGTTTGTATAGTGTAAATTGAGTGTATGGTGGCGTGTGTGTGTGTGTGTGTGTGTGTGTATAAATAAGTGCATGTGTGTAAATTGATTCCAATAGACTGTACTACACACAGGCGATAATCTAAATGACCTGTAAAGTTTTGAGCATCAGCATATGTCTGCAGCAGAATGTGTGCCTGAAATGACGAGTGTATGGTGGTGTATAGTAATAAATGTGCGGTGAGCGGTTGAGTTTTCCTCAATCTGCTGCCCGCTCGCCCTGGTTCTCCTCTGACCCTGCTCTCCAGCTGGTCCTGGGCCTCCTCCAGCCTCTGACAGTTTGGACGTCGCCCAGTAAAGCCCCGCTGCCCCCTGCCCTTGCCCCTGCCCTCGCCCCAGGCTGGCACCTCATCTGGTGGCATGTGGTTCCCTAAACGCCCCCCACCGCGCCCGCTGTGCCCGCGCCAACACACTGCTGAGGCCACCGCTGTCAAAACGCCTGCAATTAACTCTAATCTCGGCAGCTTGAGACCGGCACTGGAAAATCATTGTTGCAGAGGAGCTTCCTGCTGGCTTTCGTTTGCGCAGCGAGAGACTCGAATACCCTCAAGAATTTAGACAAAGGTAAAAAAAAATAATAATAATAATAAAGCAAAGCATCGATTAAAAGTGTAAGATTTGATTGCATTATATTTTTAAGTAAAAAAAATACTGAAACAACACAAATAGAATAATGCACTGTTTAAGAGTATAATATTTTCATTTATTTGACTGCATTATAAAGATAATGCTTAAAGAATAAAGAAATAAAAAATGCAAATGATGCAACTTTTAAAAGTGTCTGTTTTATTTATCAGATTCCATTATAGTTTTAATGTTAGAAAAATAAAGAAATAAAAAAATTAAATAATGCACCAATTTAAAACTATTTAAAAGTCTTCCTGCTGGCTTTCTAATTGCTCCGCTAGACACTCAATTACCCTAAACAATTTGGGCAAATATTTCAAAATAATCAAAATAAAATGCAACGTTTAAGATTTTTTTATTTAGTTTACGGCATTACATTTTTAATGTAAAACAAAGAAAGAAAAATAAATAAATAATGCACTGTTTAAAAGTCCTTCATTTGCACAGCGAGAGACTCAAATACTTGGACAAACATTAAAAATAAATGAATAAATAAAATAAAGCACCATTTAAAAGTTTAGTATGTGATTGCATTATTTATATTTTTTAATAGTTAAAAATAAAGAAATAAAAAATGTCAATGCATCATTTAAAATTGTATGTTGTTTGATTTATTTGATTGCATTATATTTTTAATATGAAAAAAATTATAAAAAAAATAATGCACCGTTTAAAAGTCTTTTGCACAGCGAGTGATTCCAATACACTCAACAATATGGACAAATATTTAAAAAAAATTAAATAAACTAATAAATAATGCAGTGTTTAAAAGTGTAAGATTTGATTGCAATAATTTTTATGTAAAGAAAGATATACAAGTAATTAAATAATGCGCCATTTAAAGATGCATAATTGTTTTTTTGATTGCATCATATTTGACTGCTTAAAATATAAAGAAATAAAAAATATAATAATGCACTGTTTAAAAGTGTAATTTTTTATTTATTTGATTGCATTATATTTTTAATGGTTAAGAAATAAAAAAATTTTTTAAAAATTCTGTAATAAAAAATGAATATGTTTTACAAGCGAACCACAACCTTAATTTCCATGTGTGTTTATGTTGTTTTTCTTAGCTGAATTTTCTTGGTGTTGACAGGTGGTGAATATGTAACATGTAACATATGTAGTGTGAAGTGTGTTCTTTGTATTTGTTTGTTGGACAATAAAAAAAGTTGAATTATAAAAAATAATAAAAGTCCAAGTTTTTGTATTTATTTTATTAAATTACATTTTTAAATATGTTGAAAAAAATAAACAATAAAAAAACAGGGCATTTTATTAAAAGTAAATGTAGGCTGAGGATACTCAGGGGCGGGGGGTTATATAATGTTTAAACAACCATTTTTCAAAGGACTCATTTTGCATTATGAAAACACTTAGTTTATATTATAAATAATAAAGCATTCAAAAAAACATTTCTAGAAAACTAACAAACAAAAAAATCTGTACTTGAAAGTTATTTTAAGAGGGTTCATTCCCCTTTCTAGTCTTACTAAATCTTTAAAATGTTTATTTTTTTATTATAAGTTAAATATATGTACATATTACACATCAAATATTCAACATATGTAATGCTAACATATATTTGTTCATCAATAAAATGAGTTTGGACAACATAAAACTGCACTGACTAGATTCCAGACAAGATTTTTTTGAACAATGCTTGATATTTTTAATATCTTGATATTGCTTGTTATTCTTTAAAAACAATGAATTATTAAAATATAATATAAAATAATAATATATATAATTATATAAAACCTTTAATACACTAGATAAGCATATACCAATATAAGCACTACCAGAACAGTAATTTAATAAAGTTTATATTACATATATGTATACTGTAATTATGTGTTTATCAAAATCAAATAGAAAACTAACCAACAATATTCTGCACTTTAAAATAATTTCACTGTAACGGGAGATTTATCACTTGTTGATACTTAAACATTTATTCTAATTATATTATATAACATTATATTTTAACTATTATGAGGAACCAGGACGTATTTTCTAAAATCAGTTTGGAGAGCATTTAATTGTATCAAGTATATGTTTATATATTTAAATAATGCTTAATATGAGCTTAATACTCTTTAAAAAAAATAAATAAATAAAAAAAAGGTTAAATGCATTTTTTTAAATTATATGATATAACAATATAATATAATATAATATATATATATATATATATATATATATATATATATATATATATATATATATATATACATAATATAAAATATAATATAATATATATATATATATATATATATATATATATATATATATATATATATATTCACACACAGATATATATACAAATTTTAACATAATATAAAATATAATAAAATATACTATAATATAATATAATATAAAATAAAATAATATAGAAATAAATATATAATTCAATTGGATGTAATTTAATATAATATATAAAAAATAATATTATATATATATATATATATATATATATATATATATATATAATTTATTTAAACATAATATAAAATATAATATATAATATAATATAATATATAATGTAATATAACATAATATAATATAATATAATATAATATAATATAATGTTATATAATATTATATAATATAATATACTTTAATATAATATACTTTAATATAATATAATATAATATAATATAATGTTATATAATATTACATAATATAATATACTTTAATATAATATAATATAATATAATATAATATAATATAATATAATATAATATAATATAATATAATATAATATAATATAATATAATATAATATAATATAATGCCAGAGCATAATCAAAAGCAGGCCTCCTGTTGCAGAAACTCTGCTGATAAAATGATAGAGCGGATTTTAAAACAAAGCAATCATTTCACTGGATTCAGATTAGCTGAGCAATAACTTCCCATCATATGCTATATTGGATATTATTTTCCGACCACAGTGAGAGCTGATATATTCATCTACTTTAGCTTCACGCTGTCATGCATTAGATTGCCATTTGACAAATAATCCTCCGATGCCAAGCGCTCGGCTTTATGAATCATTTATCACACCGTTTGATCTTTAAGAAGCTGAAAAAACACACAAGCGCCGGTTGTTTTCCTGTTCTTTGTGTGTGTGTGTGTGTGTGTGTGTGTGTGTGTGTGTGTGTGTGTGCGTTTCCATAGAGCGAGCCGCTGTAATTTATTCCCCAGCTACTCGGAACCATTAGCAAACTTCCAGGAGACCAATTAGCATTGAAACCCAGTGGTGAGGCTGTGGTGACAAACCTCCTCAAACTGACAGAGGAGTGTTATAAACAAACTGGACCCCAGGAGTCCGCCGGCCCCGCAGGGAGACCCAGCCGGCCCCGCGCACAAAAACACACCTGAGCAGGGGAGAAGCGGCCCTAACCTGGCCCTAATGCCCTGCTGGAGAGCCTGAGCACTACCAGAACCAGCAAAACCAACAGATCCAGACCACAATGAGTTCCAGATCCAGAGCACTGCCGAACCCGCAGGTCCAGGAACAGCAGATAGAAGTGAATTCCAGAGTTTTCTCTTGTCTAACAGCCGGAGCTCTGTCCTCTTGAAGCTCTCCAGAAGCAGAGACCCAGACAGACAGATATCTAGTGGGAAACACACGATAACACTCCACACACAGTCTTGTTTTTGAGAGGGTCAGTGTGTATCTGTGCACAGAGATAATCAGATGCAGGAAAAGCTCTGCAGATCTGTGCCAACACACTGATGCCAGCAGTGGCCGTCTGAAACACACTGATGCCAGCAGTGCCCGTCTGCAGGCTCTGGAGGAGCAGGAAAGACCTTCAGTCATTAAAGCAGATCAATCGTGGACTCGTGACCGAATCCCTCCTGTTATTCACTCATTTCCCTTCCGTTAGGTCTCCTTTTCAGAGGTCACCACAGCAGAATGAACCAACAACTATTCCAGCATGTTTTACATAGCGTATGCCCTTCCGGCTGCAACCCAGTACTGGGAAACTCCCATACAAACTAACTGACACACTATATGGCCAATTTAGTTCAGCAATTCCCCTACAGTGCATGTGTTTGGACAGTTGCGGGACGTTGGGTCAAATATGGCCAAATCCAGCCAGTTTGTCCATGTATTTGACCTAACATTGGTTTAAAACACTAGGCTGTCATAACCCTACATTGGGTCACTATAGACAAACCCAATCACTGAGTGAAGTTCTTCAATTTAATGTAAACAACACAATAATTAATATATTTGACCCAACATTGATTAAAACAACCCTGTGTGTTTTTGCAGGGGTTACAACTTTTAATTTTTTCTTTACTTTTTTTTTCTTGAAATTAAAAAAAATAATAATAATAAATCTTCACAAAATGCTGGGTTGTCATTACCCAAGATTGGGTTAAATTCGGCCAAACGCAACCACTGACTTAATTTCTTCAATTCAATTTGAACGCCACTTTCTAACCCAACAATTAACAGGATTAGGGTGCACAGATTTGACCCAACACTGGTTTAAAACAACCCCGCATGTTTTTGCAGGTGTAACTTTTTTTTCTTGAAATCTAACAATTCTTTCTCAGTAATTGCTGGGTTGTTTGAACCCATCGTTTGGTCAACTATGGACAATCCCAACCACTGGGTGAAGTTCTTCAATTCAATGTAATGACACATTTTAGCCCAATGGATTATCCATATATTTGACCAACATTGGTCAAAACAACCCAGCATGATTTTGCAGGTTTGACTTTTTTTTTTTTTCTTAAACTTTTCTTCTTGAAATCTATTTCAACCCTAAGTTTTTCTCAGAAAACGCTGGGTTAACTAATGCTAGGTTAGGTCAACTATGGAAAAACCTAACCACAGAGTGAAGTTCTTCAATTCAGTGTAAACAACCACAATTATCCATATATTTGACCCAACACTGGTTTAAAACTACCCAGCATGTTTTCGCAGGTGGAAGAATTTAATTTCTCCACTTTTATCCTGAAATTTAACCAAAATTTTTCCTCAGAAAATGCTGGGTTATCGTAACCCAACATTGGGTCAAATATGACCAAACCCAATCATTGACTTCTTCAATTCAATTTAAACGCCACTTTCTAATCCAGCAGTTAGGGTTAGGGTGCACAGGGTGCACACATTTGACCCAACACTGGTTTAAAACAACCCAGCATGTTTTGGCAGGTAACTTTTTTTTTTTCTTGAGATCTAAATTTTTCTCAGAAAACACTAGGTTAATCATAACCCTAAATTGGGTTACTATAGACAAACCCGATCACTGAGTGAAGTTCTTCAATTCAATGTAAACAACACAATTATTCATACTGTATATTTGACCCAGTATATGAATATATTTTTGAAGGGGTAACAACTTTAATTTTTTTAACTTTTATTTTCTTGAAATAAAAAAAAAATCCTCACAAAATGCTGGGTTGTCGTAACCCAACATTGGGTCAAATAAAGCCAAAAGCAACCACTGACTTAACCTCTTCAATTCAATTTAAACGCCACTTTCTAATGAAAGAGTTAGGATTAGGGTGCACAGGGTCCATATATTTGACCCAACATTTGTTTAAAATAACCCAGCATGATTTTGCAGGCATCACCATTTTTTCCTCAAACTTTTTTTTCCAGCAATCTAACAGGAAAGTTTCCCAACGTTTGGTCAATTATGGACAAACCCAACCACTGGGTGAAGTTCTTCAATTCAATATAAACAACACATTTTAACCCAATAGATTATCCACATATTTGACCCAAAATTGGTTAAAACAACCCAGCATGATTTTGCAGGTGTAACAATTTTAACTCTTATTTTAACTTTATTTTTCTTGAAATTTAACACATTTTTTTTCCAGAAAATGCTGGGTTGTCTTTATGCAACATTGGGTCAAATACAGACAGACTAAAGTTTTTCAATTCAATTTACAAGCCACTATATTCGCCTCCAGTGTCTTTATATATCTGACCCAACATTGGTTAAAACAACCCAGCATGTTTTTGCAGGTGGAAGAATTTAATTTCTTCACTTTTATCCTGAAATTTAACCAATATTTTCCTCAGAAAATGCTGGGTTGTCGTAACCCATTGTTGGGTCAAATATGACCAAACCCAATTATTGACTTCTTCAATTCAATTTAAATGCCACTTTCTAATGAAACAGTTAGGATTAGGGTGCACATGGTCCAAATATTTGACCCAACATTTGCTTAAAATAACCCAGCATGTTTTTGCAGGCATCACCATTTTCTCCTCAAACTTATTTTTTTCTGAAATCTAACAGGAAAGTTTCCCAACGTTTGGTCAATTATGGACAAACCCAACCACTGGGTGAAGTTCTTCAATTCAATATAAACAACACATTTTAACAAAATAGATTATCCACATATTTGGCCCAACATTGGTTAAAACAACCCAGCATGATTTTGCCACCTTTTAACCAAATGTTTGTCCATTTTTATGGTATTTGACACAACACTGGTTTAAAACAGCCCAGTATGTTTGCTTATTCTCAACATTTTATTTAAACTTTCTTGTCATAACCCAACATTGGGTCAAAAATTGAGAAATCCAACCACTGACTTCACCTCAATTCAATTTAAACGCCACATTTTAACCCAACATTGTTTCCATATATTTGACCCAGCGGCACTTTCTGTATTTGAACCCTTGATGTTTTTTTCAGCAGGTGTGTGTGCAGGTGTAGAAACGTCTCTCATCGGTCTCTCATTAGCGAATGGAAACACAGCGTTCATCAGGGAGTCCGTTAATAATCACACACACTCCATCCCATAATGATCGACTCAAAGCAGAACGCATTCTGGAGAAACAGCAGCATCACAATCATCCCACAGAATCCAGCATGAGGAGCTTTACAGGTGAACAGACTTCACTCATCAACATAATTAGCAGAGTCTATATTAATGATGCTCAAATCAACACTCTCATAACTCAATGATGGCTCACCGTCTCAGAATATCAGCTCATAATGCAGAGCTCACAGCACAATAAACACTCTGACAGCGCAGTAGCTTCTGTTCTGAGACTTCTACATTACTAAAAGAGTCTCACGTCATGAGGAAATCTGAACAGCTCAATTCTGAAGGGAATTCATCATTTCTACACACTCAGAGTGTAAATGAACTGACGCATTTGTACTCAATAGAGTCGGAGATTAATTACATTTCTACACAATAAAGTTGGAGATGAACTGACACTCAATAGAGTTGGAGATGAACTGACACTCAATAGAGTTGGAGATGAACTGACACTCAATAGAGTTGGAGATGACCTGACACTCAATAGAGTTGGAGATGACCTGACACTCAATAGAGTTGGAGATGAACTGACACTCAATAGAGTTGGAGATGACCTGACACTCAATAGAGTTGGAGATGACCTGACACTCAATAGAGTTGGAGATGAACTGACACTCAATAGAGTTGGAGATGACCTGACACTCAATAGAGTTGGAGATGACCTGACACTCAATAGAGTTGGAGATGACCTGACACTCAATAGAGTTGGAGATGAACTGACACTCAATAGAGTTGGAGATGACCTGACAGCCAATAGAGTTGGAGATGACCCGACACTCAATAGAGTTGGAGATGAACTGACACTCAATAGAGTTGGAGATGACCAGACACTCAATAGAGTTGGAGATGACCTGACACTCAATAGAGTTGGAGATGACCTGACACTCAATAGAGTTGGAGATGACCTGACAGTCAATAGAGTTGGAGATGACCTGACACTCAATAGAGTTGGAGATGACCTGACACTCAATAGAGTTGGAGATGACCTGACACTCAATAGAGTTGGAGATGACCTGACACTCAATAGAGTTGGAGATGAACTGACACTCAATAGAGTTGGAGATGAACTGACACTCAATAGAGTTGGAGATGACCAGACACTCAATAGAGTTGGAGATGACCTGACACTCAATAGAGTTGGAGATGACCAGACACTCAATAGAGTTGGAGATGACCTGACACTCAATAGAGTTGGAGATGAACTGACACTCAATAGAGTTGGAGATGACCTGACACTCAATAGAGTTGGAGATGAACTGACACTCAATAGAGTTGGAGATGACCTGACAGCCAATAGAGTTGGAGATGACCCGACACTCAATAGAGTTGGAGATGAACTGACACTCAATAGAGTTGGAGATGACCTGACACTCAATAGAGTTGGAGATGACCAGACACTCAATAGAGTTGGAGATGACCTGACACTCAATAGAGTTGGAGATGACCTGACACTCAATAGAGTTGGAGATGACCAGACACTCAATAGAGTTGGAGATGAACTGACACTCAATAGAGTTGGAGATGACCTGACACTCAATAGAGTTGGAGATGACCTGACACTCAATAGAGTTGGAGATGACCTGACACTCAATAGAGTTGGAGATGACCTGACACTCAATAGAGTTGGAGATGACCCGACAGCCAATAGAGTTGGAGATGACCTGACACTCAATAGAGTTGGATATGAACTGACACTCAATAGAGTTGGAGATGACCAGACACTCAATAGATTTGGAGATGAACTGACACTCAATAGAGTTGGAGATGAACTGACACTCAATAGAGTTGGAGATGACCAGACACTCAATAGATTTGGAGATGAACTGACACTCAATAGAGTTGGAGATGACCTGACACTCAATAGAGTTGGAGATGAACTGACACTCAATAGAGTTGGAGATGACCCGACAGCCAATAGAGTTGGAGATGACCTGACACTCAATAGAGTTGGAGATGACCTGACACTCAATAGAGTTGGAGATGACCTGACACTCAATAGAGTTGGAGATGACCTGACACTCAATAGAGTTGGAGATGACCAGACACTCAATAGAGTTGGAGATGAACTGACACTCAATAGAGTTGGAGATGACCTGACACTCAATAGAGTTGGAGATGACCTGACACTCAATAGAGTTGGAGATGACCAGACACTCAATAGAGTTGGAGATGAACTGACACTCAATAGAGTTGGAGATGACCTGACACTCAATAGAGTTGGATATGAACTGACACTCAATAGAGTTGGAGATGACCTGACAGCCAATAGAGTTGGAGATGACCTGACACTCAATAGAGTTGGAGATGAACTGACACTCAATAGAGTTGGAGATGACCTGACACTCAATAGAGTTGGAGATGACCTGACACTCAATAGAGTTGGAGATGACCTGACACTCAATAGAGTTGGAGATGACCTGACAGCCAATAGAGTTGGAGATGACCTGACAGCCAATAGATTTGGAGATGAACTGACACTCAATAGAGTTGGAGATGACCTGACACTCAATAGAGTTGGAGATGACCTGACACTCAATAGAGTTGGAGATGACCTGACAGCCAATAGATTTGGAGATGACCTGACACTCAGTAGACTTGGAGATGACCTGACACTCAATAGAGTTGGAGATGACCTGACACTCAATAGAGTTGGAGATGACCTGACACTCAATAGAGTTGGAGATGACCTGACACTCAATAGAGTTGGAGATGAACTGACACTCAATAGAGTTGGAGATGACCTGACAATCAATAGAGTTGGAGATGACCTGACACTCAATAGAGTTGGAGATGACCTGACACTCAATAGAGTTGGAGATGACCTGACACTCAATAGAGTTGGAGATGACCTGACACTCAATAGAGTTGGAGATGACCTGACACTCAATAGAGTTGGAGATGAACTGACACTCAATAGAGTTGGAGATGACCTGACACTCAATAGAGTTGGAGATGAACTGACACTCAATAGAGTTGGAGATGACCTGACACTCAATAGAGTTGGAGATGACCTGACACTCAATA
Source organism: Danio rerio (assembly GCF_052040795.2). Lineage (NCBI taxonomy): Eukaryota > Metazoa > Chordata > Actinopteri > Cypriniformes > Danionidae > Danio > Danio rerio. The sequence continues at coordinate 57,479,988 of NC_141034.1, read as the reverse complement.
GAGTTGGAGATGAACTGACACTCAATAGAGTTGGAGATGACCTGACACTCAATAGAGTTGGAGATGAACTGACACTCAATAGAGTTGGAGATTAACTACATTTATACACAATAGAGTTGGAGATGAACTGACATTTCTACACAATAGAGTTGGAGATGACCTGACAATCAATAGAGTTGGAGATGAACTGACACTCAGTAGAGTTGGAGATGACCTGACACTCAATAGAGTTGGAGATGACCAGACAGCCAATAGAGTTGGAGATGACCTGACAGCCAATAGAGTTGGAGATTATCTACATTTCTACACAATAGAGTTGGAGATGAACTGACACTCAGTAGAGTTGGAGATGAACATATGAAAATTCTACAATCTCAATAGAGTTGGAGATGAACAGATATTTCTACACATTCAAAGTTGGAGATGAACTGACCTGCACATGATCTCATGTGTGAGCAGAACGCGGCACATCTCTGGGTTTTTATCTTGGCCTTCATAGAGGATCGGCTGAAAACACACACACACACACACACATTATTGATCAATATTTCATTTTCAGCATGTTTTGCTTGCATAAAAAGATAATAAATATATTTTCTGAATGCATCTGATTAATTTCCTCTGCATTCTCAAATCAAGACATTTATTTTTGCAGCAAACGGTTTGTAAAACTGTTGATTTAATTGATGAATTTTCAACTTTATCGTCCTATAATTTTTATATATATTTTTCTTAAAGCAACTTTATTCTTGGAAAAATAAAACAACCAAAACAGAAAATTAAGAGAAAACTTTATTAAGTTTAAAAAATGTACTTTATGAAACTATTTTTGTTTCTTAAAATATAATTTATCAGAATTTAATGAGGAAATATTTTTATGTTGTTTTTTAAATGTTGCATTTTTTCTCTCAAATCAACTTTTTTTTTTTTTTTTTGGGAACTGAATTTTTAATTCTAAACATTTTACTTCTTCTTTTTTATGAAATGTAACCCGCAGTAATGATGCCAAATTCAATTAAATAACAAATAAATAAATAAAATACAATTATAAAAATTGTAAAATTATGAAATAGTATAAAAATTTAAAAACAGACTATAAGAAAAAAAACAAAATAAAATTAAATTAAAATTTATAAATTAAATGTAAATATTGTGAAAACAATTATTGTATAACAATTTGAAACAACTTTAAAATTACTATGTATTAAAATGGTACAAAATATAATGCACAATGAAAAGATAAAAAAAAATTATAAATAAGAATTTTATTTTAAAATGACAAAATAATTAAAAATATTGTGAAACAGTATACAATTTACAAGTAATTGTTCGTAAAATAGTAAAATAAAATAAACAAAAATCATAAAAAAATTATAAAATAAATAATGTAAAAGTTTGTAAAATACTATAATATAATAAAACTAATTTAAAATTATAATGTAATAAAATAGTACAAAATATAAAATATTTTATATTTACAAAATACAATGAAAAAGTCTAATAAAATATTAACAAAAATATGATTAAAAAATTACAAAATAATGTAAAATATTGTGAATTAGTATTTTAGAGTACTCGTTTGTAAAATAGTACAAAATATAAAATAATTTTAAAAAGTAAAATAAAATAAAACTAAATAAATATAAATTATATAAAAAATAAAATAATCGAAAAGTTTGTGAATCAGTATAATCATTTAAAATGAATTTAAAACTACTATTTAATGAAATAGTACAAAACAAATAAAACAACTCAAATGAAATAATAAATAAAAATAATATTAAAGAAATTATAAAACAACAAAGCAAAAAATATAAAACAATAAAATAATCCAATACAATCCTCACAATCACTAAAACGTTAATTTTACTCTCCTTAGGCTGATTTTCGGACATTTTCAGATGGCCTGAATAAGGGATGAAGGTAAAGGACTCTCCAGTGTCTCCCTCATAAACACACACACACACTGGTCAGTGGGCCAGACGCAGCGCCCCGGGGAACAATACTTTTAGGATAACGAGCACTTCTGCATTATTGATCTGTAAAGACTGTTGTGAAGGACGATTCGCTCACTCCATATTTATATATATATTTATATATGATTCTTGTGGACGTTCATGCTGGCGCCGGACGTCCAGCAGCTCTGACTCCAGACACACACACACACACACACAAACACACACACACACACGTCTTCCTGATACACTCATTACTGCGCTTGCCGGAAAACTGCTCACACCTGATTATGAGCCGACGGCCACTATGAAAACTGCTGGAGTTTAAAAAAAACTTACTATACTATTAATTACAACACTAATAGTTTTAGTGTGGGTTTTATTATGTTTTAGGTTAATTGTGTTGTATACGTTGCTTTAATTTTTTATTTTTATTAAATTAATTTTGTTGTATTTATTACATTAAATAACAATTGCAAACACAGATATGAGGATGTTTTTTATGCTTGAGGTTAATCGTGTTGTATAAGACACTGTGAAAAATAAAATAAAATTAAATAAATAAAATAATAATAAATAAACAATTACCAATTAAAATGAATCTAATAATTTAAAATACATTTAAATATTTAAAATAGTAAAATAAAACCAATAAAATCAATTAAAATAAATTTAATAAAATTAAAATAATAGCATTATATAAGATGCTTTGAAAAAAGCAAAATAAACAAAATTAAATTAAAAATTCTAATGAAAGTAAAATTAAAATGAAACAATAAAATAACAATAAAATAATATAAAATTAAATTAAAATACTAAAGATATTTTTTAAAAATTAATAGCATTATATAAGATGCTTTGGGGAAAAAAAATAAAAATGTATTAAATTATATTAGAATAAAATAAAAATAAAATATAAAATAAAACTAAATTAAATATAAAGAAATTAAATCCAAATAAAATTAAAAAAATAAAATAAAATTGAAATAAAAGAAAATAAAAAATAATAAATCAAATTAAATTAAATATTAAATTAAATTAAATTAAATTTTGAACGCATTTAATTTGAACACTTTAAAAATGTTTTTTTATGTTTTTTTTGTGAATTTACCCAAAAAGCAGAGTGATTTAAACATTCTGTCTTGCTCAATAAAACCGATCAAAATAAAGTTACACAAAAAATCCCTTTAAAAGAAGATTTCTCCTCTGATTTCATAAGAATTTATATATGATAATTTCCATTATTGATTCCATTATTCATTCATTTATTTATCTTTAGCCCAAGAAACTGTAATGTGCAAAAGCTGATTCTCCAGCAGAGAAGCGTGTTGATTTCCACATGCGTGTAACGGCGGGAGATTTGTGCTCTGCCGATGGAGGATTATTGTCTCCTGCGTGTCGCTCTGCTGCTACATTAAAACCTATTGATTAGTCTCTGGAGGAACTGCTGGATTATTGATCAGAGAGAAGCTGACAGGAACCACAGAGAGAGACAGACAGAGATTCACCACCGCCTCAGATATAAAGACCAAACACACATACACACAGAGATAATCATCGTCCAGATATTACAGACGCACTGAACAGGTATTAGATCATGATATTATTGATAATTTTGGCATGCAATGAGATATATATATATATGTGTGTGTGTGTGTGTGTGCACAAACACAGGATACTATATATAGATAATGGGATAATGTTTAAGATGCTTAAAAAAACTTAAATAAAGGAAATAAAGTTAAACTTAAAATTATATACAAAAAAACCAACTACAATCTACAACCACAATGCAACTCAACAGGCGTGAATAATAATAATAAACTGACCTGTTTAGTCATGGAGTCTATTAATCGCACATACAGATCCTGCTCGGTCCTGATTCCTGCAGATTACAATCAAAGAAACACAAATTAGTCCTGAAAACAAGCATTTTAGCTTAAAACAAGCCGTGTTTGTGACCAAATCCGGCTAATTTGTGTATGAAAATAATCTTATATGGCACATTTCACCACAAACACACACAGAATCAAGTGTGTTCAAATGAAGAAACACAACTAAAGCGACTCCCCATACAGAGTGTGTTTCTCATTGAAAGGCTGTAAAATTCATTCATTTTATTCTTCATTGTTCTCTCTAGAGTGTTTATGCGCATCATTTTCATTTATTCATCTTAAAGGAGTCAAATAATGAGAGAATAAGTGTGAATCAGTGATTCAGAACCAATTGATTCCCTGAAAAGATTCATTTTAGAAAACGAGTTGTTCATGAATCAAATGTTGGTAAAAATGTGAAGCAATTGTTTAATCACTTTATGAATGATTCTAACCATCATTTATGATCTTCTTCTGCTGTTTAAAAGTGTGATTTGTGCTATTTTATGAATACAGATCATCTAATGAAGCTTCCCCGATGAACCGAGTCTGATACGAACAATATGATTCACTTATTCATCTTTAAGGAGTCAAACATCAGTCCGGGTCATGAATGAATCAATATGATTCAGTGAAAAGGATAAACTGATTCATTTAATGAAATTAGTTTAAATTTAGTTTTATGTAATTAAATTTAATTACATTTAATATTTTTTCATTCAAGCTTCATAATTGTAATTTATTTAGTTTAATTTAACTTAATTTAATATTTTTATAGTTAATTTTAAAAATTTATTTTATTTTACATCATTGTTATTTTATTTTTTTCATTTTAATTAGTTTTTTCCAAAGCATCTTATATACTGCTATTAACTGAATTAAATAGAATTTTAATTTAATTTAATTTAATATTTTTATATTTAACTTAATAACATTTTTTATTCTATTTCATATAACTTTTTTATTTTGTTTTATTTTTTCCGAAGCATCTTATATACTGCTATTAACTTAATTAAATTAATTTAAAATTAAATTTAATTAAATTTATTTTAGTTTAATTAAATTTACTTTAATTTACTTTACTTTAATTTAATTTAATTTAATTTAATTTAATATTTTTATATTTAATTGAATAAAATTTTTATTTTATTTTATATCATTTTTTTATTTTGTTTTATTTATTTTATTTAGTTCTTTCTGAATTAACTGAATTAATTTTCATAAAATTTATTTTAATAACAATAAGAATAATATTTAAATTTAATTTAATAATTTAATTTTATAATTTTATTATCATTTTATTTTATTTCCCAAAGCATCTTATATAATTCTATTAATTGTGAAAAGTGTGCAGCAGTTGTTCAATCACTTTATGAATGAATCTAACCACTGTTTATGATCTTCTGCTACTGTTTAAAGTGTGAGATGTGCTTTATCTGAATGCTCATCATCTAATGTAGCTTCCCAGATTAACATTAGAGTCTGATACGAATAATATGATTCATTAATTCATCTTAAAGGAGTCAAACATCAGTCAGAGTGACGAATGAATCAATATGATTCAGTGAAAAAGATAAACTGATTCATTTAATAAAATGAGTTGTTCATGAACCAAACGTTAGCAACATTTGAGACTTAAAGACTTGATTAAATTGTAAACCACTTGTTCAATCATCAATTAAACTATGCAAAATCTCTTTATTTTCTTAGTTCCTGTATGGTTTGGACCAAAGTGCAAAGGTGGAAACTTGTAAGATCCGTTCAGCTTTGCATGTTTAATGCAGTTATTAATGACAGAATAGGTGACATGACATTTTAAAGTGTCTTGGTATTGTGATTGGAGTCTGCTAGAACAGCTTTAAATCCATCAAAACCCTAAAAACACTGTCATTTTTTTTAGTATATGCAGTCAATATTAGAATCACTTTGAAATGATTCAGTATGACTCATTTGAATCAATTCAGGTCTTAAGGTCTATTTTCTCCTCCCACAGCTCTGCTCTGATTGGTTAGTCTCTTATGACTGTTCTGACAGGAAACGCCTATTTTAGAATTGTAGGTGGGTGTGTATTATGTAAATGAGCTAATGTAGATCAGCAGCAGGCAAAAGATTCATTAAAATGACTCAGAGTCGACTCTTTGTTTTGAGAGAGAATAGAATAACGCTGATTGTGTTTCTATGTGCTTTACAGATGCAGATGATGTGGAGAAACTCTCACCGTTGCTGTAGAGGAGCTGGAGCCTGTAGTGGATGCCGTTGTTGGTCTTCTCACCATTATATTCCTGGGATGAAAACAAATATAGAGATGCATAAATGACACACACACACATCAGTGACTCGTAATTCTGAATATAATCTGATCACTGTAATTAACAGTGACCACAATAAAGAGAGTCATTCTGCAAGACCATGGAGTCAGGAGGAACCAAAAACTGGCTTTCCAATCAAGAATGCATCGTCTCAGCCACCAAAACAATAAACACATGAGTGAAACGTTCTTGAAGATTCTGTTTACACTGTTTACTCTAAAGCATCAGGTGTGCACAACAACACACACACACACATATCAACACACACACACACACACTTCAGGATCTCAGATCAGGTTTAGAGGTGGAGTGTTGGCAGAGGCCTAGTGTGTGTGTGTGTGTGTGTGTGTGTGTGTGTAAGAGAGAGAAAGAGAAAGTGTGTGTTTGTATGTGTGTGAAAGTTTATACAGGGATGAGTGATTGTGTGTGTGTGTGTGTGTGTGTGTGTGTGTGTGTGTGTGTGTGTGTGTGTGTGTACACAATACACATGTATGAAAGTCTGTGTGTGTGTGTGTGTGTGTGTGTGTGTGTGTGTGTGTGTGTGTGTGTGTACACATGTATGAAAGTCTGTGTCTGTGTGTGTGTGTGTGTGTACGTGCACGTAAGAGAGAGAGATTGTGTGTGTATGTTTTTGTGTGAGAGGGCGCATGTGTGTGTGTGTGTGTGTGTGTGTGTGTGTGTGTGTGTGTGTGTGTGTGTGTGTGTGTGTGTGTAAGCAACTGTACATGTGAGAGAATGAGTGACTGCATGAACGTGTGTTTGTGTGCATGAACGTGTGTGACTGTGTGTGTTGTGGTGTGTGTGTGTGTGTGTATAAGAACGAGTACATGCATGTTCGTGTGTGTGTGTTCCTATGTGTGTGCATGTTTGAGAGTGTGTGGGTGTTCATGTGTGTGTGTGTGTGTGTGTGTGCATGCATGTAAGAGAGATCAAGAGATTGTGTGTATGTGTTGGAATGTATGTGTGTGAAAGTGAATACACGTACAAGTGTGAAAGTGTGTGTGTGTGTGTGTTTGTGTGGGGAATGTGTGTGTGTGCATGAACATGCGACTGTGTTGTGGAGTGTGTGTAAGAGCGAGTGCATGCAAGTTTGTGTGTGCATGTTTAAGAGTGTGTGTGCATCCTTAAACGTGTGTGCACATGCATGTGTTGTATGTCTTCGAGTATGTGTGAGCGTATGTATACATATATATGTGTGTGTTTGAGTATGTGTGTGCGTGCACAAGCATGTGGAGTGTGTGTGTGTGAGTGAGTGAGTTGAGGTGTGTGAGTGTGTGTGAGGATGGTGCTGCCAGCTGGAGCGTGTCCCGTATGACCGTGGGCGAAGCTGTTCCCTGTAACCTTTTACTGCGAACAACCCCCGACACACACACGGCAGGCAGAGCAGGACGAGCCTCTGACACACACCGCAGGTACACACACAGCGAGAGGAGCAGTGCTTCTGGACACACACACACACACTGATGCTCACCCTGAGAATATCACTTGTGCATTCACTATGATCTAAATATAGCGAGTGTGGACGCTGTAACATCACTGCTGTAGTTTACACCAGGAACATCACATCACTGTTACAATGCAGGAGTTCAGAGATCTGCTCTCACTGCTGCCCCCTACAGGAGTCACTCATTACAGCAACTGCTGACCACACACTGCTGTTAGATCTGAACTTATGATCACATACACACACTCAAACCCACACACACACATATACTCACTCACACGCTCACACATTCACATTTATACACTCACTCACATATACTCACACACTCAATCACAAAGAGAAAATCACATTACATGTAGTCCCTCACACACACTCATCACACACATAAACACACACATACATGTAGTCACTCACAAACACGATCACTCACACCCACATTTATACTCTCTCACACACAGAAACACACACATACGGTACATACTCACAGTCTTAATCACACACTCAATTACACACACACACACACACTCACACACACACACACACACAATTACATTATAATATATATTATTGATGTTTACATTAGACAGATTAAACCAATAAATAAATAAACAGACTACAATTATTAGAATGCAATTTTAATAATAATAATAATAATAATAATAATAATAATAATGATGATAATATGATTTAATAAAAATAAAGTATATTAAAGAATTAACATACATAAATGAATTTGTATTAATTAAAAAATAAAACTAAATAAAAAATATAAATAAAAATAAAATAATAACAATAAAATAAATTTAAAAATTAAAAAATAAATAACTAAATGAAATAAAAAATAAAATTTAAAATAAAATAAAAATAAATAAATTGAAAAATAAAATTAAAGAAAAAATAAAAGAAAAAAATTAAAAAATTAAAAAGTATGAAAAATAATTTAAAAATAAATAAAAGATAACAAAATTAAATAAATAAAAAAATTTATAAATGAATTAAATAAAATTAAAAAAATCCAGCCACAACCTAGTACTGGGAAACACCCATACACACTTATTCACACACACACTCGTACACTACGGCCAATTTAGTTCAACAATTCCCCTATAGCGCATGTGTTTGGACTGTGAGGGAAACCAGAGCACCCGGAGGAAACCCACACCAACACGGGGAGAACATGCAAACTCCACACAGAACCAACAACCTTCTTGCTGTGCCAAGCACTAAGCCACCATGCCATAGAGTGTAATAAATAAATAAAAATAGGAAATAAATAAAACTAAAATCTAAATAAATAAATGCATGCAAAAATGATTGTGAGCATCACCAACATAATGATTTACTCAAACAGACAACAGCAAGTAATTACGTCAACATAGCTACACTCACTTGTTAACTCAATACAATAAACCCACAAGCGGATGCTCATAACCAACCAATATAAATTATTGGTCAAATTTTCTTCAACTCTATAATAAATAAACAAATAAATAAATAAACAAATAAAGTGTCTGCATGATCTTATTCACTAGCAGAAGCCTGTAATCACTGCTGTCCCATAATAAGAATAATGTGGAGTGTTTTGTGTTTGTGTGTGCGCTGTTCTGTGTTGAGTACGGCGCACCGCAGCACATCTCGCACCCTGTTGAGTGCACTAGAGTCAAAGTGCTTACTTTGTCTTTTTCCACAAAGTCCACGTAGGAGGTTCTCTCGATCTCCACGGGCTGGCCCTGCCGGTCGTACAGAGCCAGGACAAAGTGGAAGAAGTTGGACTTGCGCAGGTTGGAGGGAGGCTGCTTCTCATAATGGGCTCGTGCCAAACCCACACCGCTGAGAGAGGAGAGGGAGAGAGAGAGAAAGGTTAATCAAACATAGCCACAATAACATACGTAAATATTAACATGCAATACATAATGGCAAATTCATAACTAACTTATCATTTATTGAAAAATCATTAAAAGAGTGGAAAACATCCTGCATGAACATTTTTCAAAGTATCTACAAAGACTTTTTATTATTATTATTATTATTATTATCCAAAATGAAGTTCTTTTTCCAATTGATTTTTAATTACTCTTAAAATGTTGGGTTATTTTTTCTAATTGATTTAAAATGAATCTTTTTAGCCCAATATTGTTTTTATTTTTCAGTTTTGATTACTCTCTTTTAATCTAACATCGGGTTCCTTTTTCCAAATTAATTTAAAGTTTTAACCCAAAGGTTGGGTTATTTTTTCCAATTGATTTTTAATTTACTCTTTTAAAATGTTGGGTTGTTTTTTTTTTTATTGCTTTTAAATAATTATTTTAACCCAATGTTGGGTTACATTTCTCCAATAGATTTTTTTAACTACTCTTAAAATGTTGGGTTATTTTTAATTGCCTTTAAATTATTATTGTAAAATCCAATTGATTTTAAATTAATCTTTTTAATCCAAAGTTGTTTTTATTTTTCAGTTTGGATTACTCTCGTTTAATCTATTATTGGGTTCCTTTTTTCAAATTAACTTAAATAAAAGTTTTTAACCCAACAGTTGGTTCATTTCTTTCAATAGATTTTTAATTACTCTCTTAAAATGTTGGGTTGGTTTTTTTTTAATTGCTTTTAAACTTTTACGTTTAAGCCAACGTTATGTTATTTTTTTCAATTGATTCTTAACCCAATATTGAGGGGTTTTAAGTTTTAAAATCACACTTTTTAATGCAAGTTGGGTTATTTTTTCAATTGATTAAAGTTAATTGTTTAAACCCAATACTGGATTATTTTTTTCAGTTGCTTTAGTCACTGTTTTAACCCAACACTGTCACCTTTTCTATTGATTTTAAATGAATCTTTCTGGCTCAATAGGTTTTTTCAGTTGATTTTAAATACTCTCGTTTAATCTAATATTGGGCTACTTTTTTTCTCAAATTAATTTAAAAAATAAATAAATAAATTTTTAACCCAAGAGTTGGGTTATTTTTTCCCAATTGATGTTTAACTACTCTTTTTAATGTTTTTTTTTTCAATTGCTTCTAATTTAACATTTTTAACCCAACATTGGGTTATGTTTTCCAATTGATATTAAATCACTATTTTTCACCCAATAATACATTTTTATTGATTTTATAATCACACTTTTTAATGCAAGTTGGGTTATTTTTTATCTTTAAATGAAGCCTTTTAGCCCAATATTGGTTTTTTTTTCAGTTGATTGTTACTGCTCTTCTTAACCCAGCGTTGAGTTATTTTTTCAATTCATTTTAAGTTAATATTTTTAACCCAATGTTGTTTATTCAGTTGATTTTGATCACTTTTGTTGATGCAATATTGGGCTCCTTTTTCCAGTTGAATGCAAATAAATCTTTTAACTCAACAGTTGGCTTAGTCCATATTTGACCCAGAACTGAGTTACAACCACCCAGTGCAGTAATATAGAGTATAATAAAAGTCTCCTGCAAACTGCTGCAGCATTCCCAAACAGAGAAGGAAAACGGCGAATATTATCTGCTTGTTGATGCATCATGAGTGTGTGTGTGTGTGTGTGTGTGTGTGTGTGTGTGATATATCTGGCTCTTCTCCTCCTCTTCTGTGCCCGCTGTGTGCCGCGTTGAACTCTATTGTCTGCTCTGCCGCCTCTACAATTGGACTGTGGCGCGGGTGACCCAGAAGGCACCGTCTGCCTCTGGGTCTGCCAACCACTGCTGGGTCGTCTGGCCTTGGCACCGCCTGCACCCACCGCTCCCTGAGCTGCCAGTCAAACCCGTGCGGCCCCCGCGGCTCAGAGAAACACACCGCCATTACGGCTCAAGCATCGATTAGAGCGCGTGGCGAATAGAGGAGAAACCTGAACCTCCGTGCAAACCCGCGCCTCCAGCTGTCCATCAGAACACTGACAAGGGACCAGCGTTATAATGCAGAGTGTTTTTAATGAGGCGGTAATGCAGAAATCCCTACCCTCCAGCGCTCACCACACTTTACCACACACACTTTTACTAATCATGACATTTATGTATCTCACACTCATGAAAAAGCACGCATTTACATTAATATGAATACAAAATATGAATATCTGATTAATAAAACACACAGGTATTTCTCTTAAAGGTTTTTGCATCATCTAACAGTGCATTAAAGATATTTTTGTAAGCCTTTGTGAAGAGCAGAAACTTCTGAACAGTATATTTCAGCATCAGAGAGAGGCGGTACAAGTATTTTTGCAATTAAATAACACAATGACATCTCCTTTAAGTCAAAACAAACCTCATGCCAGGTTTAAAATACACTCCATGTCTATTATGTAAATACAAACTTCATTCATCCATTTCCCTTCGGTTTAGTCCCTATTTATCAGGGGTCGCCACAGTGGAAGGAACCGCCAACTATTCCAGCATATGTTTAACAAAGGGGATGCCCTTCCTGCTGCAACCCAGTACTGGGAAACACCCATACACACTTATTTACATACACACACACTCATACACTACGGCCAATTTAGTCAATCAATTCCCCTATAGCGCATGTGTTTGGACTGAAACCGGAGCACCCAGAGGAAACCCACGCCAAGACAGGGAGAACATGCCAACTCCACACAGAAACACCAACTGACCCAGCTGGGACTCAAACTAGTAACCTTCTAGCACTGACACTGAATGCATTTAGATTGGTGAACCATGTGTTTGAGGAATGTTTCCCAGTACAGTAAAAGGCTGCGTAAAACATATGCTGGATAGGTTGGCGGTTCATTCCGCTGTGGCGACCCCTGATTAATAAAGCTGAAAACTAAGCTGAAAAGAAAATGAAGGAATGAATTTGAGGAATATTAAAATAAATATATCATAAAACTAAAATGTTACGTCAAAAATAGTGTCATTTAAATAGTTTAACCCAATGTTGAGTCTTAAATGGACAGCATTTTGCAGATTGTGTAAAATAATATTTTTGTTTAAGTCAATTGAATTTAAATTACACTTTTCAACCCAATTAACCCAACACTGAGTTATACGACAACCCAGCATGTTTACAGTGCACTCCATATAAACTAAAATAAATGAATTAAAATCTGTGTATTCCAGCCCTGACAGACAGAAAGAGTGAAGTCTGCCGATGATTATATTCTCGTTAGCCTGACGAGCTGCAGTGCATCTGAATTACAGAAATACACCAGTGTATAAATATTTGATCTCCTCTGATTAATAAAGACACTAAACATAAAGAGTGCTCATTTTTATTTGTGTTAAGAGGAGGAAAGACAATTTATTAGAAAAAGCATTGCTTTATTTGTTGCCAAACTAATTTAAAAATATATATTTATTTAAACTTTTAATTAAATAAATGCATGTAATTTTCATAAGTAATCTTTTGCAAATGTTTTAAGACCCTAAATATGCATATTATTTCAAAATACATTTAAAAATATATAATTCAAATTAAAAATAATTTTAAAAAAATAAAACTAAATTAAATTAAACAAAATTAAAATTAAATGAATGCATGTTATTTTTGTAAGGACACTAATGTTTATACTAAATACTTTATATTATATTAAGACCCTAATTATTAATATTGTTAATTTTCATTTATACCCTCAAGAGGCTAAAGGATTCAAAATAAAATTTTATTTAATTATTTTTTTTAATTGAATTAAATTAGTATAATGAAATAAAATAAAAATAAAATAAAATAAAATAAAATAAAATAAAATACAATATAATAAACTAAACTAAACTGAACTAAAATAAAATAAAATAAAATAAAATAATATATAAAATATTATAAAACAAAATAAATTAAATTAAAGACCCTATTTAGACCCTAAATATAAATATCATTCATTTTCATTTAAGTGAGTAGCAGGATCGCCTAACAACAAGAAGGTCCCTGGTTCGAGCCTCGGCTGGGTCAGTTGTCATTTCTGTGTGGAGTTTGCATGTTCTCCCGTGTTGGCGTGGGTTTTCCCCACAGTCCAAACACGTGTTATAGGTGAATTGGGTAGACTAAATTGTCCGTAGCGTATGTGTGTGAATGAGTTTGTATGGATTTTTTCAAGTGATGGGTTGCAGCTGGAAGGGCATCCGCTGTGTAAAACATATGCTGGAACAGTTGGCAGTTCATTCCACTGTAGCAACACCTGAAGAATAAAGGGACTAAGCCAAAATGAAAATGAATTAATTTGATTTGTACCCAAATGAGACTGAAGGATAAAACAAAATTTAATACATACATACATAAATAAATAAATAAATAAATAAATAAATAAATAAATAAATAAATAAATAAATAAATAAATAAATAAATAAATCCATATTATTATTATCAGGGTTTAGGACATTAATAAACCCTGACCCGCCCAGCTCTTCCCCATCAGCAGGCTTTAACTCTGAAGCGCTGAGGTTATTCCCTGCTTTCAGAGCGTGTCTACGGGAGGAGGAGCACTTTAAGCGGATGATGACTTCAACATAAATGGGAAATATGATCTTCTTCATCGGGAGTAATTGATTCGCAGTGAAGATCTTTAGCAGTCTGACTGGTCAGGGCGGTGCAAAGTCTGATGGATGAGCTTCATGTGCAGAGGCAAAAACACATGCAGAATAACTCAGATAATCAGAGAATGTTATTATTTAGCAGTTCAAGCACTGTCGAGAATTTAAGGCTCATACTTTTTTGATTTTTATGATCTGGGTTCATTTGTATCCAGAAGTGATGCATAAAAAATTAAATAAATAAAAATTAAATTCAATTTAAATTAAATTAAATTGAAAATTTTATAAAAAAAAAATTAAATTAAATTGTATTTGTACCAGTAAAGAGAAGACAGAAATATATATATTTTTTTAATTATCATTGTAGTAAGGAAACTTGCTTTTGCAAATGTTTTAAAACCCTAAAAAAATCTAATTGATTTTTATTTTACCGAAAAAGTAATTAAAAATAACAAAATTAATAAATGAATAAACAATAATTAATAATAATTTTTATTATTTAAATAAATAAATAATTATTATTATCATCATCATCATCATCTTCATTATTATTATTATTATTGTTGCTGTTAATTAATAATAATAATAAAAGTACAAAATTATTTAAATAAATAAATAAATATTGCATATTATTTTAGGGAAATAAACTTTGAAAATGCTTTGTGTGTATATAAATATCATTCATTTTTATTTGTAAAAAAAACTGATAAAATAAATAAAAAATAAAAAGGTTAAATTAAACAAAAATAAAACAATTAAATTAAAATTAAAATTAAAATAAAAAAAATATATAATAAAATAAAATAGAATTGTTTGGTCCATGCATTGTTCAGCATTTTTAAGCTCATACTTATAAAATACTCATGATGCATTTGGGTTCATTTGTACCTAAAAATAATGCATGAAGAATTAAATTTGTACCAGTAAAGAGAAGACAGAAATGTATCGCTAAAATATTAATCTTTTTTTAAATAAGGAAAGTTTCCTTCGCAAATGTTTTAAAACCCTAAATAAAAATAAGAATAATTTGGGATTTTTATTTTAAAGTAAAAGTAGTTATAAAATAAATGAATAAATAAGAAAACTAAAAGACAAAACTATAATTTATATGATTAAATAAATAATAATATAACTAAAAAGACAAAACAATTATTTAAATAAAAAATAAAAAAATAAAATAAAAAAATAAATAAATAAATATGTATATCATTTTAAAGAGGGAACTAAACTTTGAAAACTCTTTAAAAACTAAAATTTAAATACAATTAATTCATTTATTTAAAAAAATAATGATAAATGAATAAAATTAAATTAAAAATAAATTAAAATTTTAAAGATAAAAAATTAATTTAAATTCAGTTATAGAATTAAACTTTGCAATTGTTTAAGGGCCTAGTAAATGCACAATTGTTTTTACATTTTCTTATTTAATTTGTGTAAACAATTAAATTAAACATCAAATGCTCTAATTTGTTTTTATCACTTTATTTTAGCTGATTATAATAGTTATAATAGTTTTGTTTTTTTATAGATTCAGACCAGATTACAGAATTAGCCTGCATTATGTAGGACACGTGTGTGATGCTTTTCAATAAACAGAAGATCATAAAAGCACAATAACTGCAGCAAATTACTCCAACAATTCAACATGAAGTGAACATACAGCAGGACGCCTGCAAACCTGCATCTGTACAGCGAGAGAATCTCACACACACACAAACACGAATTAACACCTTCACAGAGGAAGACAGAATTACACATTTGTGGAGGAGAAACAGCATCTCACTTAAACACACACGCACACACACACACACGCACACACGCACACACGCACACACGCACACACGCACACACGCACACACGCACGCACACACACACACACACACACACACACACACACACACACACACACACCAGCTAGTCTCCATTAGAGAGGGAGAATCAGGAATTGATCCAATCAGAAAGCTTGTTAGTGTTATTATTTTAATTCTGTTGATTGCTCCGTCTCCACTCCAGCAGTTATGATTGGACAACTCACATATACATTACACAACTGCTATAAACGTGACAAACACACACATACACTCACACACATGCATGCATGTTCACATACACACAATCAAACATGCACAAACACACACGCACTTAGCCACACACGCATGTTCACATACACACACACAGACATTTATGGACATAGACACAGACACACACACACACACACACACACACACACACACACGCACGCACGCACGCGCACACACACACACACACAGACACAAACTCTCAGACACACAAACTCTCAGACACCCTTATAGACACAAATGCATGCTCACACACAAGAGCGCACACACACACACACACACACACACACACACACACACACACACACACACACACACACACACACACACACACACACACACACACACACACACACACACACACACACACACACACACACACACACACACACACACACACACACACAACACATTGACATTTAGACAAACACACAAACATACACACATGCAAACACGCTCAGTCACACATGCATCTTCACATACACGCACACACTGACATTTATAGACAAACACACACGTAGACGCACTTACACACAAATGTATGCTCACACACATACACACACATGCAAACACACATACATACACATGCAAACACACATACATGTTCACATACACACACTGACATTTATAGATGCACAAGCATACGCACACATACAGACACAAATGCATGCTCACATACACACACGTGCACACACACACACACACACACACACAAACACACTGACATTTAGACAAACAAGTACACACACATACATACATACACAAACTCTGACACAATTAGACACAAATGCATGCTCACATACACACACACACAAGCATGCACATATGCACACATACACACACGTTCACAAACACACAAAAGCACAAACACGCACATATGAACACAAACTCTGACACACTTAGACACAAATGCATGCTCACACACACACACACACACACACACTGTAAAGACAAACATAGGCAAACACAGACACACACAGACAAACTCAGATACACACACACAGACACACAGTAAAGAAAGGTGCAAAAAGACACACACATACACAGCGACAGACACACACACAATATTATAAATCATACTATTACTGTCTGTCTTTTATTAGTGTTACATTCTTATGCCCCACACACACACACACACACACACACACACATCATACTATATCAATATATTTTACTGAATCGTGTATATATGATTAAAAGCACACCAGCAAGTCCACGTCTGGATATTGGAGTGGCCTGGTCAAAGTCCTGACCTGAATCTAATTGAGATTTGTTTTCCATTTGCAGAGTTAGAACTGTATACAAAATGTGCATGCATCGTCCCCGCCCAACAAAACTCAAAACTATCAAGACAAACACAGCAGGCGTTCTCCTAAAACACACTGTTCACCATCCTCTCAACACACAACCCAGAAACAATTCCACAACTCGGCGTGTAAAACATCTCCCGCTTTTATTTGAATCAATAAACAGAGTCTGGCAGAAGCGCTTGAACCGTAATAAAGGCTGATAGCGGAGCTGAAGGGTCTGTAATGATGACATTTCATTCCCAGCACCGGCTTCCTTTACACACTGCGGGCTTAATGCCACAGCGCTAACTCTAATTATGCTAAATGAAAAAAGTAACCCGGGGCTAAACTCCTCACAGCTCAAGAGCCAGACACTTGAGGGAAACACACACTGAAGCGCAGAGAGCCGCTAATGAACACACACTCGTCAAGAAATGCCAATATCAGGATGCGTTCATACATACATCTCAATAAGACACAGTCCGTGTGTAAATATGATGACATACAAAGTTAAAGTCAAAATTAAAACTCTAATTATTTTACTAAAGTGCTGTTTAACTCACTGTCTTGAACATAACAGCTTTAATAAGAGCTGCACCATCTGGAAAAACTGATATTGCGATGTTTTATTTTTGAGTCTACGTTTAGCAGATGAAATGAACACGTTTCTATTAAATATAATAAACCAAATCCGAAGTATTGGTAAACACAATGATACGATAAACAATATTAAAAATATTTAATAATCAAATGCTAAATTACACTGTACACTGTCAAAAACGCACACAATTCCTTCATGCCGTCGCAACACCAATCAAAACTGCATCATGTGTTTACTTGCGTTGTCTTTGACTAACATTTAAATTTATCTGATGATCTGAAACATTAAAGTGTGACATATACAGTTGATTTATTAGCCCCCTTTTGATTTTATTTATTTATTTTTAATATTTCCCAAATGATGTTTAACAGAGTAAGGAAATTTTCACAGTATGTCTGATAATATTTCTTCTTCTTGAGAAAGTCTTATTTGTTTCATTTCGGCGGGAATAAAAGCAGTTTTTTTTTTTTTTTTTACCATTTTTGGGACAATATTATTCGCCCCTTTAAGCTATTTTTTTTTCCGATAGTCTACAGAACAAACCATCATTATACAATAACTTGCCTAATTACCCTAACCTGCCTAGTTCACCTTATTAACCTAGTTAAACCTTTTAATGTCACTTTAGCTGTATAGAAGTGTCTTAAAAAAATATCAAGTAAAATATTAATTACTGTCATCATGGCAAAGATAAAATAAATCAGTTATTAGAAATAAGTTTTTAAAACTATTATGCTTAGAAATGTGCTGAAACAATCTTCCCTCCATTAAACAGAAATTGGTGAAAAAAATAAACAGGGGCGCTGATAATTTAGGGGGGCTAATAATTCTGACTTCAACTGTGTGTATATATATATATATATATATATATATATATATATATATATATATATATATATATATATATATATATATATATATATATATGTATATATATATATATATGTATATATATATATATATATATATATATATATATATATATATATATATATGTATATATATATATATGTATATATATATATATATATATATATATATATATATGTATATATATATATATATATATATATATATATATATATATATATATATATATATATATGTATATATATATATATATGTATATATATATATATATATATATATATATATATATATATATATATATATATATATATATATATATATATATATGTATGTATATATATATATATATATATATATATATATATATATATATATATATATATATATATATATATATGTATGTATATATATATATATATATATATATATATATATATATATATATATATATATATATATATATATATATATATATATATATATATATATATATATATATATATATATATATATGTATATATATATAGATTAGCTTACCCAATTCACCTATACCACATGTCTTTGGACTGTGGGGGAAACCAAAGCACCCAGAGGAATACATGTATACTAGTATAGGGGAATTGGCTAAGCTACTAATTGGGTAATTGGTATGGGTGAAATTATTACCATATATATATATATATATATATATATGTACCATAGATATACCATAGATATACCATATATCTTTGGGGGTGAGGTTGAGAACAGGATGCAGCAGGTTTTGGGCCGCCGCTTCGATTGGGTACTGTACCAAAGTTGGTTTAGTTTACAGACTACACCAAAGAGGGGGGTAGATAAAATTACAGGAGTTTTTTTAGGAAGAAATAAACACGGGATGTTTGTGGGAGACTGGTCTGAAATACGGGATACTCCCATTAAAAAGGGAAGTGTTGGCAGGTGTGCTCACCAGTTTAATATTGATTTGATCTCCTATATATGTAGCTGACGCTGATTGGTCAGCTTGTAATTTTGTTTATTGTTTTGAATTTCATTATT
The DNA here is from genome assembly GCF_052040795.2 of Danio rerio. Taxonomy (NCBI): domain Eukaryota; kingdom Metazoa; phylum Chordata; class Actinopteri; order Cypriniformes; family Danionidae; genus Danio; species Danio rerio. The sequence goes on along the minus strand of NC_141034.1, from coordinate 57,460,066 downwards.
GGAATGTGTATTGGTATATGTTTGTTACTAATTTCTTTGTTTCCGGTTGGCTTGAGTGGGAAGTCACATGATTCTCATTGATTGATTTAACCTGCGAGAGTTTGTATGCCAGAGGACAGTGAGATCTCAATGCAAGCACCTGTTAAGTGCTTTTTATCAGGCCAACACGGTAAGCTAAAATTGTTTTATATATTATTTGTTTATTTTGATGTCCTTTTGATTGTGTTTTGTGAAACATTTGGTTTATCTTTTAGTTTTCACAGTGTTCAATTAAGAAAATCCATATGGACATCAGTATTTGGAAGTGTGGACTGTGTTAATAACCGGCGGGTAGTTACAATATATATATAAATTCATTCATTTTCTTGTCGGCTTAGTGCCTTTATTAATCCGGGGTTGCCACAGCGGAGTGAACCGCCAACTTATCCAGCAAGTTTTTACGCAGCGGATGCCCTTCCAGCCGCAACCCATCTCTGGGAAACATCCACACACACACATTCACACACACAATCATACACTATGGACAATTTAGCCTACCCAGTTCACCTGTACCGCATGTGTTTGGACTGTGGGGGAAACCGGAGCACCCGGAGGAAACCCACGCGAACACAGGGAGAACATGCAAACTCCACACAAAAACGCCAACTGAGCCGAGGTTCGACCCAGCGACCTTCTTGCTGTGAGGCGACATCACTGCCTCGCCATATAGGAGGCACTCCTCATCCAGCACCTGTGTGCAGCATCCACCTGGATGACACGACGGCAGCCACATGGCACCAAACCGCATACACACCAGCTGATCAGTGGAGAAGAGCCAACTGTGATGATAGTTATTTCCGCGTCTTGACGTGGAAGTGCAGTGACAATGAAATGTTAAATTGGCAACTTCATTTTAATTATCAATTTGACAGGGACGATGTGCCGTCAAAGTGAAAATGAAAATGAAATAACATCATTTTGTTTTCAATTTTGCGAACAGTGTTTTAAAATGGAATTGTTAATCAGATTTTCATTTTCATTTCCAATGTTTATTTGATTTATTTAAAATTGGCAGGATTTACCTTCCATACACTTAAACAACCAATATCTTAAATGTCACCAAACAACTTGTAGGATGAATTGAATTCTGCCTAATGTGAAGCAGCCGCTCTCTTCATTAACAGTGAATCAGTGTTGAGAACTCCATGATCCAGTCTCTCAGCAAGAGTAGAAGAGTTTAACCAGCAACACTAATTAAAGAGCAGTTAAGTATTAGCCAGTATTACATCACTGTTCCACAAGCCGTGTGTGTGTGTGGGTGTGTGTGTGTCTTAAAAAATTGTTATATGACACAGGTAGTGTGTGTGTGTGTGTGTTTGGGTTGTGCATGTGCATGAATTTGTGTGCACGAGTGTGTGTTTGCAAGAGTGTGTGTGTGTGTGCATGCATTTGTGTGTGTCAGTGCATTAGTGTGTGTAAGAGTGTGTGTGTGTGCATGCATTTGTGTGTGTCAGTGCATTAGTGTGTGTAAGAGTGTGTGTGTGTGCATGCATTTGTGTGTGTCAGTGCATTAGTGTGTGTAAGAGTGTGTGTGTGTGTGTGTGCATGCATTTGTGTGTGTCAGTGCATTAGTGTGTGTAAGAGTGTGTGTGTGTGTGTGTGCATGCATTTGTGTGTGTCAGTGCATTAGTGTGTGTAAGAGTGTGTGTGTGTGTGTGTGCATGCATTTGTGTGTGTCAGTGCATTAGTGTGTGTAAGAGTGTGTGTGTGTGCATGCATTTGTGTGTGTCAGTGCATTAGTGTGTGTAAGAGTGTGTATGTGTGCATGCATTTGTGTGTGTCAGTGCATTAGTGTGTGTAAGAGTGTGTGTGTGTGCATGCATTTGTGTGTGTCAGTGCATTAGTGTGTGTAAGAGTGTGTGTGTGTGTGCATGCATTTGTGTGTGTCAGTGCATTAGTGTGTGTAAGAGTGTGTGTGTGTGCATGCATTTGTGTGTGTCAGTGCATTAGTGTGTGTAAGAGTGTGTGTGTGTGCATGCATTTGTGTGTGTCAGTGCATTAGTGTGTGTAAGAGTGTGTGTGTGTGTGCATGCATTTGTGTGTGTCAGTGCATTAGTGTGTGTAAGAGTGTGTGTGTGTGCATGCATTTGTGTGTGTCAGTGCATTAGTGTGTGTAAGAGTGTGTGTGTGTGCATGCATTTGTGTGTGTCAGTGCATTAGTGTGTGTAAGAGTGTGTGTGTGTGCATGCATTTGTGTGTGTCAGTGCATTAGTGTGTGTAAGAGTGTGTGTGTGTGCATGCATTTGTGTGTGTCAGTGCATTAGTGTGTGTAAGAGTGTGTGTGTGTGCATGCATTTGTGTGTGTCAGTGCATTAGTGTGTGTAAGAGTGTGTGTGTGTGCATGCATTTGTGTGTGTCAGTGCATTAGTGTGTGTAAGAGTGTGTGTGTGTGCTTGCATTTGTGTGTGTCAGTGCATTAGTGTGTGTAAGAGTGTGTGTGTGTGCATGCATTTGTGTGTGTCAGTGCATTAGTGTGTGTAAGAGTGTGTATGTGTGCATGCATTTGTGTGTGTCAGTGCATTAGTGTGTGTAAGAGTGTGTGTGTGTGTGCATGCATTTGTGTGTGTCAGTGCATTAGTGTGTGTAAGAGTGTGTGTGTGTGTGCATGCATTTGCGTGTCAGTGAATTAGTGTGCGTAAGTGTGTGCGCGTGCGTGTTTGTGAGCATCAATGTTTGCATGAGAATTTGCTCAAATGTGTGTGCATGAGTGAGAGTGTGTGTGATTTTTGTGTGTGCATGAGTGCGTGCATGAGTCTGTGTGCGCATGAGAATGTGTGACTGAGTGTGTATGCAAGAGTGTGTGTGTTTGTGTGCATCAATGCGTGCATGAGAGTTTGCTCAAATGTGTGTGCATGTGTGAGTGTGTGTGTGTGTGTGTGTATGTGCAGGAGTGTATGTGTGTGCATGAGTGAGAGAGTGTATGTGTGTGTTTGTGTGCATGAGTGTATGTGTGTGTTTGTGTGCATGAGTGTATGTTTGTGAATGTGTGTGCATGAGTGTGTGCGTGCATTAGTTTATGTGACAGTGCATTAGTGTGTGTAAGAGTGTGTGTGTTTGTGTGCATCAATGTGTGTATAAGAGTGTGTGCATGAGAGTGTGCGTGTGCATGAGTTTGTTCAAATGTGTGTGCATGAGTGTGTGTGTGTGAGCATGCATGCATGTGTGTGCACAAATATAAGTGTGCATGTGTGTGTCTAAATACAAGTGTGTGTGCATATGAGTGTGTGTTTGTGTGTTTGCATGCATGCATGTGTGTGCACGAGTACGAGTGTGCATGAGAGTGTGTTTGAATACATGAGTGTGTGTGTGTCTTGTGTTAGTGTGACATTAATCAGGCCAGTGATGGAGTGTGACAGAGGGAAGTCTTTAACTACAGCTCTCTCTCTGGAGCTAATGAGCCGTACAGCAGCAGCGCTCTGTTTATACAAATGTGACGCCGAAAAATCATCTCAGCCTGGCGCTACGCCAACACACTGATCCAACAAGTCAATGTAAATCTCTCTCCATCGCTCCTCCTCGCTCATTCACACTCCTTCCTGAAGAATTCCTGCTTTCCTTTTCCAGCTTCAGCATCTCGAGGAGCAGGACGCTTGAAGCAACACACTCAGAGATCCACAGCTCAACTAATTTCACACACAATCAGCAGACGGGAATCAGCTTTAACGTCAGCCTCGACTCTAATAAAGACCAAATGAGCAAGAAGAAGGATTTTTATATTACAGTTAATGACTATTCTCAATACAGCACTATCATCGTAATGTTTAAGACTGAAATTTGACAGAAAACACTGCGAACGGGTCATTTATAACCCATTTCCCTCTAATTAAATAACTCAGGACTTCCAATCTTTCCTCCACCGATAGATTGACATTAATAAATAAATGTTAAACCTTATTGACTATGATTTAAACATGTGAGCGGCACAGTGGTTAGCACTGTGGCCTCACAGCAAGACTCTGTGGAGTTTGCATGTTCTCCCAGTGTTGGCGTGGGTTTCCTCCGGGTGCTCTGATTTCCCCCACAGTCCAAACACATGCGTTATTCTAAAGTTGCAACTATTCCTCATTTACTAACAGTTAATAAGTGAAGAATAGTTTAGAATAACGTCCCAATAACATACATAAACTATTAACTGACACTTAACAAGTCTTTAGTAAGTAATTTACAAACAGCTTGTTCATGATCTATTACTAATTTATTAGGTATAGTTATAAATCATTAACATACAGTTAACAAGTCATTTATAACGTGTTAACTAACAGCTTCTATTGGCCATCTATAAGGTACAGCTATAAATATTTAAACTATTAACGTTTATTTAACAAGTCATTTATAACTTATTTACTTACAATTTATTAATGGACTATTAACTAGTTATAACAGATAGTTATTCTAAAGTGTTACCACACTGGATTCATTACTTTCTATTTATTTAGGTTACATATTTTAACCCAACATTTGAGTTTGTCAATATTTGACCCAACATTTACTCAAAACAACCCAGCCCTTTTTTAGCATTGATTAACAATGAAGAAATATAAAATTAATATTAATGAGAAGCAAAACTCTCCTGTGATATAAATGATCACAGACTCGATGTTTATTTATTTATTTAGGTGTTAATGCCATATCAGCAGCATTGGCTATATTCATGGCAAAAACATAAACTAAATATACAATATATAATCATATCAGTTTCTTTTTTTTATAATTAATTTTTAGGGGTTTTCACCTTTATTTGATAGGACAGTCGAGAATTGACAGGAAAGCATGGGGAACAGAGATAGGGGAAAAATCGGCATAGGACCGCAAGGCGGAATCGAACACGGGTTGCCGCGAGCACCTGAGTGCATGTGTCGACGCACTAACCACTACACCACTGGCGCAGACATCACATCAGTTTCTTAACAAACTCACATTGTAAAACCCAAAACAACAAGAAACATGAACGTAGCAGCACAGAGGAGAGAATCTTTTAGTTTGATTAAAGATGAATATTCTAAAATTGCTCCAGAAGGCACCTTTTCAAACATTTCCTGATGAAAAACGTTCTCGAATATCATTTAAACATACACACGCTATAAAAAAATGCTCTGTCCTCACAATACACACAGACAAGTTTTTCTTCCCGTTTCGATAAATACACGTGTGTGAGTCTCGAGTGTCCGATTCTACATCTCGGCTGAGATCTACCTGATCATGTCTATTTTCAAAACTGTGATTAATTATGATATGAATTATATGAATTCTTTCATTTGCGAATGGATTTTACAGATCCAACATAAAATACTGCTGACATGAAAAATGCTGAGCTTTATTATTAACACAATGCTGGGTCAGATATTGACAGCTGGGTTAAAACACGTCAATCCATTCATTTTCCTTCAGTTTAGTCCCTTTATTCATTAGGGGTCACCACAGTGGAATGAACCGCCAACTATTCAAGCATGTGTTTTACACAGCGGATGCCCTTCCAGCAGCAACCCATCACTGGGAAACACCCATACACACTCATTCACTACGGCCAATTCAGTTGATCAATTCCCCTATAGCGCATGTGTTTGGACTGTGGGGGGCACCCAGAGGAAACCCACTCCAACACGGGGAGAACATGCAAACTCCACACAGAAACACCAACTGACCCAGCCGAGACTCGACATGTCATTTCAATTCAATGTACAAAATGAACCCAGTGTTGTGTTTGACTTGTGAAATTTGCTTTAATGCTAACTCTGATTAATAGTTCATCATTGTCTATTATTTTGACGTCTATATTTGACCCAACGTTGACTTAAAACAACCCAGCACTTATTTAGCATCGATTAACAATGTAGAAATATAAAATTTATATTAATGAGATGCAAAACTCTCCTCCAATATAAATAATTACAGATCCAACATAAAATAGTGCTGACATGAAAAATGCTGAGCTTTATTATTAACACAATGCTGGGTCAGATATTGACAGCTGGGTTAAAACACGTCAATCCATTCATTTTCCTTCAGTTTAGTCCCTTTATTCATTAGGGGTCACCACAGAGGAATGAGCCGCTAACTATTTTTTTAGCATGTGTTTTAAGCAGCGGATGCCCTTCCAGCTGCAACCCATCACTGGGAAACACCCATACACACTCATTCACTACGGCCAATTCAGTTGATCAATTCCCCTATAGCGCATGTGTTTGGACTGTGGGGGGCACCCAGAGGAAACCCACTCCAACACGGGGAGAACATGCAAACTCCACACAGAAACACCAACTGACCCAGCAGAGACTCGACATGTCATTTCAATTCAATGTACAAAATGAACCCAGTGTTGTGTTTGACTTGTGAAATTTGCTTTAATGCTAACTCTGATTAATAGTTCATCATTGTCTATTATTTTGACGTCTATATTTGACCCAACGTGGACTTAAAACAACCCAGCACTTTTTTTAGCATCGATTAACAATGTAGAAATATAAAATGAATATTAATAAGATGCAAAACCCTCCTCCAATATAAATAATTACAGACCCAACATAAAATACTGCTGACATGAAAAATGCTGAGCTTTATTATTAACACAATGCTGGGTCAGATATTGACAGCTGGGTTAAAACCCGTCAATCCGTTCATTTTCCTTCAGCTTAGTCTCTTTATTCATCAGGGGTCACTACAGTGGAATGAACCGCCAACTATTCAAGCATGTGTTTTACGCAGCGGATGCCCTTCCAGCAGCAACCCATCACTGGGAAACACCCATACACACTCATTCACTACGGCCAATTCAGCTGATCAATTCCCCTATAGCGCATCTGTTTGGACTGTGGGGGGCACCCGGAGGAAACTCACTCCAACACGAGGAGAACATGCAAACTCCACACAGAAACACCAACTGACCCAGCCAAGACTCGACATGTCATTTCAATTCAATGTAAAAAATTAACCCAGTGTTGTGTTTGTCATGTGGAATTTGCTTTAATGCTAACTCTGATTAATAGTTCGTCATTGTCTATTATTTTGACGTCTATATTTGACCCAACGTTGACTTAAAACAACCCAGCACTTCTTTTTCGGGTGAATGTAAACATGAGTGATTATTGAAGTGTTCAGCCGCTGTTTTTCACTGTTCAGCCTGGAGTATTACTGTAAACAATATCATTTACAACAGCGCTAAATAATAAACAATAGACAATCATCTGGCATGATTAATATAATGAGATGTACATCATCATCATCATCATCCTCATCATCATCATGCTGCACAGCCCTACTCAGATATGCACAACCTCTGTGTTTACATGTGGAGTAATTTATGCAGAGATACAATTACTGTGGCATACATTTACCCCTGTCTGTGTGTGTGTGTGTGTGTGTGTGTGTGTGTGTGTGTGTGTGTGTGTGTGTGTGTGTGTGTGTGTGTGTGAGACAGTGTGTACGTTTATATGTGTGCATATGTGCTTGTGTGTGTGTGTGTGTGTGTGTGTGTATGCATGAGTGTATGTGCATGACTGCTTGTGAGTGTGCATGTGTGCATATGAGAGTGCATGTGTTTGAGTGTGTGTGTGCATTTAAGTAAGCGCATGTGGATGCGTGAATGTATGTGAGGATGTTTGTGTGCATGTGTGTGTGTATGTAAGTGTGTGTGCATGAAGTAGTGTGCTTTAGTGTGTGTGTGTGTGTGTGTGTGTGTGTGTGTGTGTGTGTGTGTGTACGTTTATATGTGTGCATATGTGCTTGTGTGTGTGTGTGTGTGTGTGTGTATGCATGAGTGTATGTGCATGACTGCTTGTGAGTGTGCATGTGTGCATATGAGAGTGCATGTGTTTGAGTGTGTGTGCATTTAAGTATGCACATGTGGATGCGTGAATGTATGAGAGGATGTTTGTGTGCATGTGTGTGTGTGTATGTAAGTGTGTGTGCATGAAGTAGTGTGCTTTAGTGTGTGTGTGTGTGTGTGTGTGCACTCATGCATGCATGTGTGTGTGTGTTTGCCTGAGTGTGCATGCATGTGCATCTGTGTGTGTGTGTGTGTGTGCATGTATTATTGTGCTTGAGTGTGTGTATTAGTGTGTGTGCGCGCATGCATGCATGTGCATCTGTGTATGAGGGTGTGTGTGTTTATAAGAGTGTGGGCATGTATGTGCGCATGTCTTAGTGTGCATGTGTTAGCGTATGTGTGTGTGTATTAGTCCGTGCGTGTGCAAGTGTGTGTATGAGTGTGCGTGTGTGTGTATGTGCATTTGTGTATGAGAATGTATATTTGAGAATGTGTGTGCATATATTTGTGTGCATGTGTGTGTATGAGTGCGTGTGTGTGCGTGCATCTGTGTATGATTGTGTATGTTTATGAGAGTGAGTGTGCATGTATGTGTGCATGTATTAGTGTGTGTGTGTTTGCGTGTGCTCACTTGTATGAGTGTGTATGTTTATGAGAGTGTGTGTCCATGTATGTGTTTGCATGTGCTCACTTGTATGAGTGTGTATTAATGTATGAATGTGTGTGCGTGTGTCTGAGTGTGCTTGCATGTGCTCACTTGTATATGTGTGTGCGTGTGTGTGTATGTGCATGTATTAGTGTGCTTGAGTGTGTGTATGAGTGTGTGTGCGCGCATGCATGTGCATCTGTGTATGAGGGTGTGTGTGTGTGTGTTTATAAGAGTGTGAGCATGTATGTGTGCATGTGTTAGTGTGCATGTGTTAGTGTGTGTGTGTGAATGTGTATTAGTGCATGCGTGTGCAAGTGTGTGTATGAGTGTGCATGCTTGTGCATTTGTGTATGAGTGTGTATATTTGAAAATGTGTGTGCATATATTAGTGTGCATGTGTGTGTATGAGTGCGTGTGTGTGTGTGTGTGCGTGCATGAGTGTGCATGTATGTGTGCATGTATTAGTGTGTGTGTGTTTGCATGTGCACACTTGTATGTGTGTGTTTATGAGTGTGTGTCCATGTGTGTGCTTGCATGTGCTCACTTGTATGAGTGTGCGTGTGTGTGTGTGCATGCGTGCACGTGCGTGTGTGCATGCATGTGCATCTTTGTATCAGTGTATATATTTGAGAGTATGTGCGTGCGTGCGTGCATGCATGTGCATCTGTGTATGGGTGTGTATGTTTATGAGAGTGTGTGTGCGCATGTATGTGCGCATGTATTAGTGTGCGTTTGCATGTGCTCACTTGTATGAGAGTGTGTCCGTGTGTGTGCGTGCGTTCAGGCCAGCAGTGGGCCGTCTTCATGGCAGCGGTGTGTTTGGTTTGCTCTTATTATCAGTGTAATGAGGTTTAATGAGTTGAGGACTGAAGCGCTGCAGGAGCGAGAGCAGCATCACTGACATCAGCCCAGAGCACAAACTAAACAACACACACACACACACACACACACACACACACTTCTGCTCTCTTATTTCTGCAATTATACTATTCATTCCTGAAGCATGTATCATCACAGCATTCTCATCATATCGATCTTAGACACAAACAACGTTACTCTAACAGGTATAATAACCACAAAACACTATTATTGATCATTCATTTTCAGAGAATTAATGTTTTAAAACAATGTAAATTACTATATAGAGTAGATCCTAATTAATGCATTCAAATCAAAGGTGTGAAATGGCTATATATGTTGCTTAATAAATAGCTGAACTCTATTAGTTCTGTAACTAATAAACGTGTAAACGTGCAGAAATCCAGTCTCTCCATTAAACAACACTTGGGAAATATCTGTTCGAGCATTAGCAGGGCGAATAAAGTGTGTTTACATGCGTTGCTTTTCTGGAGTGCTGATTTAATAGTCAGCCTGCGCTGTAAATCGTGACGATGGGCAGTTGCACAAGTCAGAAATGTGTGTTTTACATGTGTCTATCTGAGGTGGGAGAACAGCGCCAGATGTGCCGACTGCATTTATGGATCGTCGGCATCTTTGTTTCTTTATCACTAATTGGATGTTAGGATTGCGGGCTGATGGGGAGAGCGTGCGGGAATGATGGAGTGCGGAGAGTAATAGAGGCATTTGCACAGTAACTGCGGCCGTAAGTCTCTCTGCATACTGAAAAAGCTGTCATTTCTACATGATTTCTATTGCCACACAAACACAAACGGCCTGTCTGTCACGGCTCCCAGTGATAAGCTGGCACATACATCAGCAGACGCATGCATCACTGACACAGGCTGCTCGCGGAGGACGCTTTATTCACACACACACACACACACTTTTACAGACATCCGGAAAGCACACAGTTTGTAGTTTTAACCTGATGCATGAATTATTACATAGTACACACTGTGTTTCTTTTTACTTTTTTAAAGAAAAGTTTGTTCATTTAAATTATGCAATGCTTAATTTTTAGGAAAATGTTTTGTTTTGTATTTAAATTATGTAATGTTTATTTTTAGGAAAATGTTCTGTTAAGATTTTCATTTAAATTACGCAATGTTTAATTTTTATTCAAATTTTTATTTGAACATTTTTTTATTTCAATTTTGCAATGTTTTATTTTTAGGAAAATATTGTGTTTTGTTTTTATTTAAATTATGCAATGTTTTTTGTTTTTTATTTAAATTATGCAATGTTTATTTTAAGGAAAATGTTCTGTTCTGTTTTTTATTTAAATGATGCAATGTTTAATTTTTTATTCAAAATTTTATTTGAAATTTTTTTATTTAAATTTAGCAATGTTTATTTTAAGGAAGTGTTCAGTTTTTTATTTAAATTATGCAAAGTTTGATTTTAGAAAAATGTTCTGTTTTGTTTTTTATTTAAATTATGCAATGTTTAATTTTTCTTAAAAATTTTATTTGAAATTGTTTTATTTAAAGTTTGCAATGTTCATTTTTTTTTAAATGTTCTGTTTTTTATTTAAATTATGCAATGTTTATTGTGACTTTTTTAAAAGATAATGTTCTTTTGTTGTAAAATTAAAATAAATCTTGCATAACTTATACAAATAAACCACAAAAGATAAACTTTTAGTCATAAAAAAGTAAAAATAAACATTGCATAATTTATATAAATAAATAAAAATTAATCTGTCACCACTGTCGGCACGCTGCTCATGGACACTTTATTCACACACACTTTTACAAATGAAGTGTCTTCAGTCAAGTTAGTCTCTGACTGTGATTTAACCTCTGATGCATGAATTATTATTGTTTTGTTTATTTATTTAAAGAAAGGTTTCTGTTTAGTTGAATTATGCAATACTTATTTGTACTTTTCTTTTGAAGAAAATTGTCTTTTGTTGTCTGTTTAAACAAATTATGCAACATTGTTTAATTTTTTTAATGTTTCTCTTTTAAGTAATGCTTTTTTTTTACTGTTTAAAGAACATTTTCTCTGTTGTTTGTTTATATAAATCATGATTTTTATTTTTAAGAACATTTTGCTTTTGTTGCTTCTTTTAACTAAAACAACAAGAGAATTCTTTCTTTCAAAAAAAGGAAAAGTATTCGTTGCAGATTTATTACATAAAGGAAATAATAACTTTTCTTATATAAATTCAGCATTTTTTTAAAGAAACGTTTATCTACTTTTTGTTTTTATAAATTATGCAACGTTTATATTAACTTTAAAGACAATTTCCACACACTAGACTGAGGCTGGGGTGAGTGTAAGTTGACATGTACTGGCAAAGTTTCTTATAGTCAGTGAAATGTCTGTTGAAGGAGCAGAATCAGCAGATATTAAGCAGACAGTCTACTAATGCCCAAATTAATATATTAATATGCATATATAAATATAAAAACTTATTTATAAATTTAGCAAATTTTTACATGAACAACAAAAAAAAATTAATTTATAATAAATTATATAATAATAGTATAATTTATATTATAAATTTATATAATAAAAATGTAAAAAATAAAAGCACTTAATTCATATAAATAAACAGCTAAAGAGAAAATGTCCTTAAATTATGCAATGTATACTTTAAAGAGACGCTTCACTTTTGTTTGTTTACTTAAATGATCCACTTGAATAAATGAATGAATGAATGAATGAATTGTGGCAAAAAGCTAAAGAAATGAGCTATTAGAAATTACTTATTAAAAATAATACATAAAAAATGTGTTGAAAATAATCGTCTTTGTTAAGTAAAACTTGGGAAATATTTATTAATTAAAACACAAACAATTACATGAATTCATTAATTTTCCTTCAGCTAGTCCTTATTCCACCACAGCGGAATGAACCATCAACTTATCCAGCATATGTTTTACACTGCGGATACCCCTCCAGCTGTAACTCAGTACTGGGAAACACCCATACACACTCATTCACTCACACACTCATACACTACGGCCAAATGTTCATCATTTCCCCTATAGCGCATGTGTTTGGACTGAAACTGGAGGACCCGGAGGAAACCCACGCCAACACGGGGAGAACATGCAAACTCCACACAGAAACGCCAACTGACCCAGCCAGGACTCGAACCAGCGACCTTCTTGCTGTGAGGCGACAGCGCTACCTACACCACCCTAAACCCCACCCTCATGGTAATGTAAATGGAAATTATTCAGTGTATTCTTCATATTGTTTATT
>NC_141034.1:57327500-57440000 GCF_052040795.2 Danio rerio | reverse complement strand
CCAGAATGTATTAGTGAGCGCCGATCACCAATATAGACAGTGCACTTTAAAACGCAGGGTTGTTTTAACCAAATGTTGGGTCAAATATTGCACACAAAAGTACGCACTTTGCATCAATCTTAGCCATACACAGTAGTTTAAAAAAAAATGTAAAAATGCTGGGCTGTTTTCACGATACATCAGGTCAAATATAGACAAATATTGGGTTATTTTTCCTATTGAATATAAATGCATTTTTTAATGTTGGGTCAACAAGTATTTTGAAGTGTGTGTCTAATCACCTATGCAGCAGACATGCAGTGCTAAACATGCTGGGTTAGTTTAACCCAATGCGGAGTCAAATATTGCACACGGTACTCTAAAAAAAAAAACATTATAAATGCTGGGTTGTTTTTACCCAGTGTCAGGTCAAATAGACAACATTAGGTTAACTGTTTCTGTTAAATTGAAATGCACGTGTCAGGTTTGACCTAACAATGTGTTAAAACAACCCAGCATTTATAAGTGTGCACCTAGACAGTGCACTTAAACACGCAGGCTTGTTTTAGACTAATGTCAGGTCATCTAGAAAACATTGGGTTAAATGTTTCTGTCAAATTGAAATGCACTTGTTAGGTTTGTTCATATTTGACCTTACAATGGTTAAAACAACCCAGCATTTATTAGTGTGTGCCTATCACCTATATAGACAGTGCTCTTCAACATGCAGGGTTGTTTTAACTAAATATTGGGTCAAATATTACACAGAAAGCATGCGCTTTGCACCAATCTCAGGCATAAACATTTCACTAAACAAACTTTAAAAATACCGGGTTGTTTTAGACCAAAGTTAGGTCAAATACTGCAAAAAGCAGCGTGCATTTAGCACCAATCTCAGCTATACACACTACACTAAAAACTCCAAAAATGCTGGGTTGATTTAAGCCAATGTCGAGTCAAATGTAGACAGTTTTGGGTTATTTGTTTTTATTAAATTTTAATGCACTTTTTAACCCAGCAGTTGTATTCATATTTGACCTTACATTAAGTTGAAACAACCCAGCATTTATTAATGTGCGCTTATCCCCTATATACTGTAGACAGTGCACTTAAACATGCAGGGTTGATTTAAGCCAATGTCAAGTCAAATGTGGACAATTTTGGGTTATTTGCTTCTATTAAATTTTAATGCACTTTTTAACCCAGCAGTTAGGCTTGTTCATATTTGACTGTATATTAAGTTTAAACAACCCAGCATTCATATACTGTGCGCTTATCCCCAATATAGACAACACACAGCGCACTTAAAAGCACTAGGTTGTTTTAATCCAACATTGGGTCAAATATTCCACACAAAGCGTGCGCTTTGCACCCATCTCATCTCTACACAGTACACACCTACACTCTGAAAAATGCTGGGTTGTTTAAACTCAATGTTGTGTCAAACATATATACAGTTTTCAATTACATTTAAGTGACACTTTTTAACCCTATAGTTGGGTTTGTCAGTATTTGACTCAGCACTGGTTAAAAACAACCCAGCATGCTTTACAGCTATATTATTTCCCCGAAATCACATGAAGGATTCAAATCAAAACAAGCTCTTGCTTTTATTCTTTCACCCAGATTCACTCCCTTTACTCTTCACAGCGCTTGTATACTAAAAAATGCTGGGTTATCCAATGCAGCGTGTCCGAATAATCCACAAAAGCATGTGCTTTGCAACAAAAACAAATCTCTGAAATAAAGAGGCTGGGTTCCTTTAAACTCAACATTGGGTTAAATGTGAACAGGTTTCAATTAAACTTAAATTGTACTTCTTTAGCCAATTGGGTTAGTTAATATATTACCCAATATTGACTTAAAAAACAACCCAGCATTTTTATAGTGTACATGCACAACTGTAGAATCAGTGACTAAAACAAACTGCAGAAGTGGAGGGAATAAAGCGTGTTCAGATAACTAAAGCACTCACATCTCAATATTACAAACACAATAATCAGAAACTATGAAGGATACTTCATCATTAATTAAACCGTTTAGTTGACACACACACGCTCGCTCGCTCCATGTCTGAAGCGCGTGTTGTGCACGAGGATGATAATTAGTTGAGCAAATCATTTATTACGAGTAAACCTGTGAACATATTCCTCTGACTTTATTTCTGGAGCGCGCGTTTAAAAATCCCAACTTTACGCATCATGAATTACTACAAAAAGCGGCTGATTCTGCTCTACATGTTTGTTTTTAATTTAATAATTCAGTGCATATCACATATACAGCACGCTTTTCCTGTCACATTCCGCTATTTGGTGATATGCAATGTAATTTAATTAATGCATATGCGCTTTTTGCTTTATGCGTTTGTTTGTTTGCGATGTGCAACTTCATTAGTGCATCTGCGCGTTTTCTTGTCTCATTGCGCTTTTCGGTGTGTGTGCGATGCGTAATGCAACTTACAGGCTATGCGACTTTTATACACTCAATAAATAATTCAGGCTGTGAGTTTTCCCCCTCATGCAGGGTAATTAGCGGCCCAAAGACTTTGCATGTCTGATTAAAATGAGAGCACGGACCCTCAGCAGCTCGTGTGATGATCTGCAAGGTGTCGTGCATGAGGAGGAGCAGGTGATTCCTCCATCTGACCTCAAACATCTCCTTTATCCAGCATATAAACTACACAATATGCAATATTAATAAACCGCGGGGGATTTATCTGGGAAAACATGTAAACGCAGCACATCCCTCCGAACATGCATTAATGAACTGTAAGATTATTTGTAGATTAAAAAGAAAGCGCTTACTCCAGTATTTCCTGAAGACGTTTTGGATGCTGAATGCATGTTTTAAATGCACACACACACACACACACACAACAGGAGAAAATAACAAGGCGTCTCATTAAATGCGATTTAATGCTCAATTTAGTTTAGCAGTTAAAATGGGATTTATTTATTCATTCATTGTAGATCCGTGCTAAATTAAATATAAATGCAGGAAATGTTTAACTGAGCTCAACTATGACAAAAATCTATAAATAAATTAGCGGGGAAATCAAGTTTTCCTAAAGTGCTCAGCGCGTTTATATGCAGTGATGAGGAAATGATGTGCTTTAAAAAACACACACTTATCATTTTCCAATTAGCCGGTTCTTGTTAAATAATTAGTGATGCTACTAGATATATTTTACAACACATCATATTTAATAGCTAGCAAATTTGAGTTTCTACCTAAAAAAAACAAAAACATTTTCTTTAAATTTCCTTACTTTAAGTCACTTTCTGCGTATCTTCAGCGCTTCAAACGTATTAGAGAACACGCGGAGGAACTCAAAGTCCTAAACTAACTTTGATTCAAGCGCAAACGCTTGCTTTTTTAATGCATTCAAGCGCTGAGATATAAGAAGCGACGCGTTTATTTCAACATTTTAAACAAGCCTGATAGTTGCATCAACCACAGCAGTTAAATGCACATGCATTCACATAAACGACACCTATCAGCGTAGACGCTTTTTAAATAGGCAGTGGTTCGTTTTAATGTAATGCATATTTTATGCACAAACATAAAGCGATTGGATCTTAAAAACAAAGCAGCGCACGTGAAACAGCAGATTAATTAGCGCGAAGTGTAAATGTCAGCATTTCCATAAAGCAAATCTTTCTGGATGTGCGCGCGATCAGTTCCACCAACTAAACATGGGATGAACTGAGTGTGGATACTGCACAAACTCAAAGCTGGACTGAAAAACAGGCGATTTCGAAACGCGCGCAGTAGTATGTGTGTCAAAGCGCGTCCTGTAATACCGCGCAGCGGACGCGCCCGGCTGTGGCACCGGATCATCCCGGGGATGTTTACCTTTGCGCAGCCGTGTTGGCATCCAGAATCCCCGCGCTCTGCATCCAGGAGCGCACCGGCGTCATGCCACTCGTGAGGGGCTCTTCTTTCATGGTCAAGGCTCCCCGGGGGAGACCGTCCTGGATGGAGAACATGAAAACAGCCTTCTGGGGGGACACCAGCTCGAGTGGAATAATCCTCCCGCACCACCTGGATTAACAAAAACCAAGTGAAAGGGAACAAATCTTCCCCAAAGTGCAACAAGAGGTCCTTATCCAAAAGACGCGCGCGCGCACGGTCGTATCCCTCTGGGGTGTTCCTCTTTCTTTTTAGATTCCAAACCCAAGTTCAGTTCAGTCAAGATTAACCGGTCTCTAGTTAAAAGAGGGTGGAGAGAAGGCTGTGGAGCATCTCAAAGGAGCCGATCAGCCGGGATCAAGCAGACCTTCCCGTCGCGGGGAGAAAGAGGAGAGAAAAAGCCGAAGTTGCTCTGAAGAAAAAGAAGGAGAGCGGACGCGCACGGGATTGCGAAATGAAAAGTGGGATAAAACGGGCGACCGCTTCAAAAAGGAGTAAAATGAAATGATTACCAAACAAGAGGGAGGGATGGACCAGGGAAGGCTCGCTGTCCCAGGGGAACAGAGGGATTGGGTAGCAAGAAATCTCATTCCCTCCTCCCCGACTCGTTATGCCTCCTGCGTCCCGGCGGAGCGCACCTTCTCTCGGGTTGCGCGGCTCCGGAGCTCCCGCGGGGGACGAGCGCGGGTTTGCCGGAGGCGGAGCCTTGCCCTTAAAAGGACAACTCGTTTGCATGTCAATCTCCGTCGCGCGCTCTGATTGGTCGCCGTCAGCCTTTGCGTCATTTTCAAAATTCGCCGCAAAAACTCGGATGATGTTCTAGCGGAGATCAGCCTCAAACATGCCCTTCAAGCGGGGGCTGACATCCCATAATCGAGCGGAGCATATCATTTTACAGCACATTGATTTATCCCAGAGTGATGTGTGAACACTCCGATGGTTAATATGTGGATAAAGTGCTGTGATATCACATAATGACACTGTCATTGAGCACTGATCTTATTAATAATAACAGTGAAGATGTTGAGAAATGACTGCGAGGAATGAGTGTGTATTTCGGCAGATGCATGCGCGAATTGATAGGCTATCAATATTAATAATATTAAATCATCATCATCATCATCATTAATAACATTAAACTTAATTATTGACATGCATTACTGTCAAATAATAAGATAAACCAATAATAATATAATTATTAGGCAATTTGTTTATTATTTTGAGCTGGCGGTGATCATAATAATATTAATAATCATCATTATAATGTCAAATATAAAATCAAACTACATAATAAATCATGTAACAATTATTATTTAGCCTAAATAAAGTTTACCGATTAAAATACGGGTTTTTTTCTCCTCAAATACACAACCTTAAGAAACCGCAAACCCGCGCTGTATCAATGACTTTCCAGCGCCTTTTTGCCTTTATTTTAAATTCCGCCAAATGATGTCTGATTAAATATTTATTAGAGATCTACAGCACTCTATAGAGCTCACAGCCGGAAAATGACCCCATGAGGCTTCAAAAGCAGAGGAAAAACTCAAATTCAATTTAATGTAAGAAATAAATAGCCTATATTTAGATGGCAAACGCGAACAGACACACCGCATAACAACTAACAAAGCAGCCAGCAAAAGGTGAGTGTTCATCATCAGATTCTTCCATATTTCACACTACACAATATTATTATTATTATTATTATTATTTATTATTATTTATTATTATTGTTATTATTATTATCATTATTATTATTATTGTTATTATTGTTGTTATTATTGTTATTATTATTGTTGTTTTTACTATTATTATTATTATTAGTAGTATTTCGGTTGTTTTTTATTATTATTATTATTATTATTGTTGTTTTTGTTTTATTCTTCTTCTTACTATTATTAATATTATTTATTAGTATTATTATTGCAAAATACGTGCAAAAATATCATTTTCCTCAATGCATGACAACTTAACAGATTTCAAATGTATTAAAAGGTTAAACTAAAAACACTGCGATGATGTTTATTAATAACAATTTATTATCTGCATTCTAGAGAAGGTTGCACACCTAAAGCACAGCATCTAAAACGTATTAATACGAAATTAATAACACAATAAGTCAAATCTCACGCGCCTTTTATCCTTTCTCCCGAATCGGAATCCATATTTTATGCGATCTCTGCTGTTAGACGTTTACAAGTGCATAAAAATGAAGAATATTCGATCAATTTAAATGTTAATATTTTAAATTAAATTATATTTTACCACATAATCAAAGGTTTTATTCGGAAAGAGACGATGCTAGATTGTAAAGCATGCATGTCTGTATTTAACTGTGCAGAGGATTTAGTGTTTTGCTTTATTTTTAAACCAAATAAATATGCATTAATAATAAATATATAATATATCTGTATCCCTTTAAGTATATACTTTGCAGTTTGCACTTGACAAATGAGCAAATATTAAATGCGGGAAGTAAAAACAGATCTATTTTCTCTAACAACACTCATTTTAGATTAAAATAAAGGAGTGTGCTTGAACTAAATTAAAATGCACATCGATTAAAAACACTTGAATGTATCTTGATTTAGCGCACTGTTCCGTGTTAATGTAAGTTATAAATGACATCAATGCGCTTTATTCAAGCGGCTGTTTCCACCTAGTGGCCATTTAGTAAACAAAAAAAAAACAATGCCAAGAAATCCATCAGCTAAAATAATCCTGAAATCTCTGAAAAACTCTGACAGAGAACGTCTTTATTTCTCATTATTTATTTCAGTTTATTTCAGTGCAATCTTTTGGATGCGAGATGAGTGATATTGCATCCGTGTTTTGAGATGAGAGGCTTAATAATGCTTTATGTGGATGATAAATTAAAGCACGAATGTGTTTTATACAATACACATAGCCGTCAATGCATGCGCTCCTTTATTAAAGCATGGGTGGAAACATATAATTATAGTCAGCTTGTCATCACTGTAAAATGTGCTTTAAAGCTGTAAATAAAACAAAGATATCTGGAGTATACTCCATTCAAGACTTATGCAATGCTTTTTATTTAATTGTCTTTTCTGAAATGTATACCTTTTTATTTTTCAATGGACATTTATTTGCACTTTTTTACCCTATTGTTTTTATTCGTATTATTATTTTCATGATATCTTATATATATTTGAGTGCATATGCTATTTTACCTTATTATTATTTATATACCCAGTTCTACTTATATTAGTGTTTCATTTATATGGCATGCTTTATCTATCTATCTATCTATCTATCTATCTATCTATCTATCTATCTATCTGTCTATCTGTCTGTCTGTCTGTCTGTCTGTCTGTCTGTCTGTCTGTCTGTCTGTCTGTCTGTCTATATATATATATATATATATATATATATATATATATATATATATATATATATATATATATATATATATATATATATATATAAACATTTCATATAAATTATTCACGGATATAAGTAGTATAATAAATAATAATAATCTATCTATCTATCTACACACACGCACGCACACAGTTGACGTCAGAATTATTAGCCCCCCTATTTATTTTTTAACTGGGTAATTAGGCAAGTTATTGTATAATGATGGTTTGTTCTGTAGACTATTGGAGAAACAAAGTAGATTAAAGGGGCTAATAATATTGACCTTAAAATGTTTTTTAGAAAATTAAAAGCCAAAATAAAACAAAAGACTTTCTTCAGAAGAAAAAATATATTATCAGACATACTGTGGAAATTTCCTTGCTCTGTTAAACATCATTTGGAAAAAGAATAAAAATAAATAAATAAATAAATAAATAAATAAATATATAAATAAAATTTTAAAAAATATATATATATATATATATATTATTTTCATGTTATCTTATGCATGTATTTTTGTGCATATATGCTATTTTACCTTATTATTTATATACTACTTATATCAGTGAATCATTTATGTGAAATGTTTTATAGATAGATAGATAGTTAGCTGTAAGTAAGCTGTAAATAAAACAGTTGTTGGGTCAAATATGGACAAACATAATTTTTGGACTAGAAGTGCAATTTAAATTGAAATGAAAACCCAATATTGGCTTCAGCAGAATGGACCGACCCTTAGTTTAGAACAACCCAGCATTTTTAAAGTGTATAATTTGAGTAAACAAAATATGGTAATGTTGAAATGAAGTCATCAAGCAGTAAACACAGTACGGCTGAATAAATAAAACATCACCTGGACATGCTGAGGTTGAGTTTGTCAGGTAAAGAGCTCCATCTAGTGCCCCAACAATGAAACACTCTAAAACAAGCTGGGTTGAATTAACCCATTCATCCATTCATTTTCCTTCGACTTATAGTATAATAACATCTGTTATATTTGCGCAGTTCAGATGAAGTATGAGAGCGCACAGAAACACATGCAACTGAGATTATTCAATAAACCCTGCTCATTTATCCTCATCACATCATCTCCTGCTACTGCTCCTCTCTGGCCTCCTTCCACAGTCGACTCCTATTGATGGTAGACTGGTAATTCAGCTGAATGCTGGTTAACAGGTTTGGGTATAGACCATTTTGAGGGATGTAAACAATAACCTCCTGATGTATTTCCTGTATGACAAGCTTCCAACAATCCAAAAAGGTCCACATATTGATAATGTTTTGACAGCTGTTTTAACGTTAAGATATCTCTCTCTGTCTCCTCTCCACCAATCAGCTTGGTGTGTGGTCTGGTGCATAATGGCTGCTGTCACGTCATCCAGGTGGATGCTGCACACTGGTGCAGAACGAGGAGATTTCCCCTATCTGAATTTTCCCATCTGAGATTTCCCCTATATGAAATATGCTTCCTGCTTTGCTACTGTTCGGACGTCTTTGCCTACTGCTCCGCTCCTTGCACTCCTGCTTTTTTATTTTATAATCTAATTTTAACTTGAGCCTATCAGCACAGTGCTCAAACGAAACAGCTTGAAGATCAACATCGAATCTACAAACTTTCTGGAGTACAACTTTACTTTTATTTAGAGGAATTATCGTCTAAACAATCCTCCCGCTACCAGCTGCTTTCATTCCTGAGACGGGAAAACACGGCTGTGAAAATGGCTCTGGATCATATTGATTTGGAATCTCACTGCTGCACCAACTGCCACAAACTTTTACAAAAGATTGCAGTTCTTGAAACAAAGTTACTTGCGATCCAACCAGAACTGCCGAATTACACAGGACCGGTTCATCGTGGAGCCTCACAGCATTCAGCCGGTAAGTCCTATAAATCTACCCCAGCTACTGTTTTGAGAACAGAAAAACAGATTGAAACTGTTGAAAATCAGCGTGAACTATGGCATGAACAAGGTGCGAGACCAAAGAGTACTCGTGGGGTCAGATCACGAAGGTCATACGCTGCTGCATTAGCGTTCTCTACCCCAAATACAGCTCGGACTCAAATACAGCTTCAGAACAGATATGAAGTTTTGAGTAATATGGGTGAAGATTCCCCAAATGCAGTTAGACAGAGATCGCATGACTCAGCAATTAACTTTGCTCTGAACAGAGGCTCAAGGCCGACTAGACAGCGGCATTCTGCTCCGATCGCAACAGAGATAAGAACATTGATTATTGGAGACTCAATAATCAAAAATTTTAGGAGCAGAGATACCATGACATACTGCTTTCCTCATGCTACAGTTTCTGATATAAATAAAGAACTTGAGAACATATTAAGGAAACATGAGACTGCAAAACGGATTATCATCCATGTGGGGAAGAATGATATTCGGAAGGAGCAGTCAGAACTGCTCAAGAGAGATTTCTGTAAGCTTTTGGAAACAGTTGAAAGATTGAAAATTCAGCCGTTCATCAGTGGACCACTCCCTGCAAGAGGGACAAATATGTTTTCAAGGCTCCTTGGTCTAAATGCATGGCTGCAGAAAACATGTAACATGAAAAGACTGAATTTCATCGACAACTTCAATCTCTTCTGGAACCAAAGACAGCTGTTTACATCAGACGGCCTTCATCCAAACAAGCTTGGTGCAAAAGTGCTGAAAGACAACATCCTCTTCTCCCTCCATCATCCATCAGCTGTGTATGCCACTGAACTGAATGACACACACACACCTAGCAAATGTCCGGATGACCACAGAACTTCAAATCAGCTCCTGAGTGGACTTGTGGCTGACGCATCCTACAAGGACAGAGATAACACCACGCAGCCACAACAACCGCCGATAACGGACAAACTGCCGTCTGCACCCTGCACACTGAGCTCAACACAGGCAGACTGTGATGCATCAGAACAGCATCAAGTCTCAGCACTCATTGATGATCCCCAGGAAAACAGCCAGGTAAACATATCTCAGCAGCCAGAAACCCCAGACCCACAGCCTCTGTCACCGGACACGTTCTCATTGTCATCTTGCTCGCCTCTCTTGG
This sequence comes from Danio rerio, assembly GCF_052040795.2. Taxonomy (NCBI): domain Eukaryota; kingdom Metazoa; phylum Chordata; class Actinopteri; order Cypriniformes; family Danionidae; genus Danio; species Danio rerio. The sequence continues at coordinate 57,429,677 of NC_141034.1, read as the reverse complement.
ATTTTTCAAAAAAGATGGAGGAACTGGTGTGTGCTGGAACTAAACTCTCACACTCCATTGCTGCTAGCCCCCAGTTAGCAACCAAAAGTCAGCAAGCCACACGCCCATCTCTAAGCCCACCTCGCCCTACACCTAGGAAAGGCCTCAGGTCTTTGCGACAGCGCCAGGTCCCAAAAAACACCTCATCTTTAGCTGTTGAACTTAAAAACTGCCATTGATGTGTCTCGGGGGCCTGCTTAGGTAACAGTGTCTTTATCAGATGTTTACAGAACAAGCAGGAACCCAGTGTGTCTGTAGCTTTCTCTACGCAGATATGTGTCTTATTACGTGACAGAAAACCAAAGACTCTTTCAGACCGTATAGCAAATCATTCAAATCTGGTGTCTATTAAATGTATATCTGAGACTTCTGTAGTGAAAACGACTAAAACTGTTAAGTTAGCACTTCTAAACATCAGATCACTCAATAATAAGTCACTTTTAGTCAATGATTTTATCAACACAAATTGCCTTGATTTTATGCTTTTAAATGAAACTTGGCTAGATGACAGTTGTAGCGCAGCAGTTCTGAATGAAGCAGCTCCTTTAAACTTTGACTTTTTGAGTGTTTGCAGAGCTAATAGGAGAGGTGGAGGCATCGCTGCCCTGTTTAAAGATGTGTATGAATGTAAACAAGTGTCATTTGGTGACTATTTGTCTTTTGAATATCTGAGTATAGCACTAAAAGGGTCTCCACGCATCTTACTAATCATTATCTACAGACCTCCAAAATATTCTCCAGCTTTTATTGATGATTTTACAGAGCTGTTATCAATAGTAACATCTGAATATGATTATTTTAGTATTGCTGGGGATTTTAATATTCACATTGATAATCCAGAAATCAATGCTGTAAAAGAACTGATGACTGTTTTTAACACTTTTGATCTGACTCAGCATGTTCAAGGACCCACACACAATCGTGGACACACTCTTGATCTACTTATAACTAAGGGTTTACACATTTCATCGACTGTTGTTAAGGATGTGGCACTATCTGATCATTTCTGTATTTTCTTTGATATATTGATCACTCCAGCTATTAAAGACAGATCTGTCTCTGTCAGAAAGAGGTGCATAAATGAGAACACTAGTGAGCAGTTTATGAAGGCCATATCGCTAGCACCAAGTATATCTGCAGACTCTGTTGATTCTCTCCTTGATTTGTTTAATTCTAAAATTGAAAATGTAATAAATGACATCGCTCCTGTTAAAGTTAGGAAGAGAACTGGCAAAGAGAGAGTCCCTTGGAGAAACTCAAGAGCAGTCCAAATGAAGAAAAGACAATGCAGGAAAGCTGAGCGTATGTGGAGAAAGACGAAACTAGTAGTCCATTATAATATCTATAAAGACAGTCTTCAGGCTTTTAATGTGGAACTAAAAACTGCTAGACAGACTTTCTTTTCAAACCTTATAAACAACAATTTAAATAATGCTCGCACACTCTTTGCAACAGTAGAGAGGCTCACAAACCCCCCCAGTCGGATTCCCAGTGAGCTACTCTCTGTAAGCAAATGTAATGAATTTGCTAATTTCTTTACTGATAAGATCAATAATATCAGAAAGGCAATCAGCTCATCCAATCAGCCAAGTTGTGTCGATATCAAACAAACTCAACCACAACTTGAGAAGTCAGACATTATGTCTGATTTCATGGAAATTAACGGTAAAATCTTAGAAGAGATGGTGCAAATTATAAAAACATCAACCTGCAGTCTTGACACGCTCCCCACATCATTCTTCAAAACGGTGTTTACCTGTTTAGAAATGGATCTTCTAAAAGTGGTAAATGATTCACTTCTCTCAGGGATTTTTCCAAACTCACTTAAAACTGCAGTTGTTAAACCCCTCTTGAAGAAGAGCAACCTGGATAACACCCTATTGAACAATTACAGGCCAATCTCAAATCTCCCTTTCATTGGCAAAATCATTGAAAAAGTTGTTTTTAACCAGGTTAACAAGTTCTTAAACTTCAAGGGGTGTTTAGACAATTTTCAATCTGGTTTCAGAGCACATCACAGTACAGAGAGCGCTCTTATAAAGATAATCAATGATATACGTCTAAACACAGATTCAGGTAAAATAACAGTGTTGGTATTGCTCGATCTCAGTGCTGCATTTGACACTGTCCATCACAGCATACTTCTGGATAGGCTGGAAAACTGGGTTGGGCTGTCTGGGACAGTCCTCAAATGGTTCAGATCTTACCTTGAAGGGAGAGGTTACTATGTCAGTATAGGTGATCATAGGTCGAGGTGGACACCCATGACATGTGGAGTCCCACAAGGCTCGATTCTGGCACCTCTCCTGTTCAACCTTTACATGCTCCCTCTGAGCCAAATAATGAGAAAGAATCAAATCTCCTACCACAGCTATGCTGATGACACTCAGATCTACCTAGCCTTACTGCCTAATGACTACAGCCCCATTGACACCCTCTGCCAATGTATTGATGAAATTAAAAATTGGATGTGCCAAAACTTTCTTCAGTTAAACAAAGAGAAAACTGAAGTCATTGCGTTTGGGAACAGAGATGAGGTTCTCAAGGTGAATGCGTACCTAGGCTCTAAAGGTCAAACGACAAAAAATAAGGTCAAGAATCTAGGTGTGACGCTGGAGTCAGATCTGAGTTTCAACAGTCATGTCAAAGCAGTCAGTAAATCAGCATACTATCATCTCAAAAACATAGCAAGAATCAGATGCTTTGTTTCCAGTGAAGATTTAGAGAAACTTGTTCATGCTTTTATCAGCAGCAGGGTGGATTACTGTAATGGACTCCTCACTGGCCTTCCCAAAAAGACAGTCAGACACTTGCAGCTCATCCAGAATGCTGCAGCCAGAATTCTGACCAGAAGCAGGAAATCAGAGCACATCACACCTGTCCTCAGGTCTCTACACTGGCTGCCAGTTACATTCAGAATAGATTTTAAAGTATTATTACTGGTCTATAAATCACTAAATGGCCAAGGACCTCAATACATTACAGATATGCTCACTGAATACAAACCTAACAGATCACTCAGATCTTTAGGATCATATAAACTAGAAGTTCCAAGAGTTCAGTCTAAGCAGGGTGAATCTGCCTTCAGCCACTACGCCCCTTGCTGCTGGAATCAGCTTCCAGAAATGATCAGATGTGCTCCAACATTAGGCACATTCAAATCAAGACTGAAAACACATCTGTTTAGCTGTGCCTTTACTGAATGAGCACTGTGCTGCGTCCGACAGATCGCACTATTATGTTTTTCGTTTTCTTTTTCATTCTTTTATAACCTATTTTAACTCATTTTAATTTGTTTTTATCTGTTTTTAATAATTTTTATTGTCTGCATTTTATTTTCCTAAACTTGTCTTTTTTATTCCTGTTTATGTAAAGCACTTTGAATTGCCACTGTGTATGAAATGTGCTATATAAATAAACTTGCCTTGCCTTGCCTTGCCTTGCCTTGCCTATCGTGTAAAGCGCTTTGAGTGCCCAGAAAAGCGCTATATAAATGTAAGGAATTATTATTATTATAAAAATTAATCTTGTTGCAGTTATGAAATAGTTTGACAACAAGCAGGTAATGTTCATGGGCCGGTGACACCACCACATTGAAATGGTCTATTGGAAATGCTGCCGACTTGTTGTCCAGATACCTGGAGAAACGGACATTTCCTGACAAGATCTGGTGTCTGGGGCTGCATCTTATTTATCTGGCGAAGAGAGTGTGATCTAACATGATGATCAACAGCAAAAATGACACATTGCCTCACTTTCCAACAGAGAAAACCAGCAACAATCAAGAATGCATGATCATATGCTGTGGCTTTGCAATCAATAAATGTGATTAGACTTTCAGAAAAATATGGTACAATGTTGTACCAAAGGTAGATACTCTTGTCACTGGGACAGTACCTTTTTATGGGACAGAATCGCACCTTAAGACAAAGAAAATAACGTGTACCATTGCAATATATATATATATATTTTTTTTTTTTTTTTTTTTTTAATGTATAAACTACATGAGTTTGTTAACTAAGTTAAAGTATTAAAACAAGAGACGAGATGTACTGTGCCTTTAAGGCTAGTCCTCCACGCCCACCGTTTCCACATGCCTTTGAGCATGCCTTAATCTCCTCCCTCCTCCCAACAAACAGACACAGGAGCTGCGTCCCAAATCGCATACTTATGCACTATTCTACGCCATTTTGTAGTATAAATAGTGTAAGTAGTGCATTCACACTGAGAACTCTGAAAATAATAAGCGCACTTTAATTACCCGGATGATGCCCTCATTCAGCTGGTAAAGTGATGTGTGTAATGATGGACACTTCACGCACTCAACGACCGCAGGTTTGCTCACGTAGCGGAAGGGGCGGAGCTATCAAGTGCACATGTTGAATAACTTTATTTATTGTGGATGGTGAAAGCAAAATTCTACTACGAGAGTGATTATAGCGCCTCCCGATGGTGAATGCGGTTATACTCACGGCAGCTATTATTTGATATTTCGGTCGTTTATTTCACTGATTTGGCGACCGTCATTAAGGAAACAGTTTGAATTTCCGCTTAGTAAAATAACATTAGTGCTCCATTTGGGACGACACTACATACATATACTATCCTGTTGAGTGTGTAAGTGCATAAGTACATAGTGCATGAGTGTATAGTGTGCCATTTGGGACGCAGCTAAAGAAAGAAGATCTAGTGTAGGGTGTTTGTGAGAAATACCACGGTAAGAACTTGACCAATGAGGATTTGATGCATTTGCTGTGTGGAGTTGCAGCGATGAGTCTCACACAATGTCATTACAAAGCTCACGCACACACACAGAGAGGACACACACACAGACAGCGCGCGTTTAGCTCTGCACTCTTTATGCACGCAAATGTGACAGAATACAGCAGTGCCGGAGTGGGTCTTCTTTTCAGCCCTGGAGTTTCAAGCATTAGACCGGCCCACCTCAGTTCACGACTGACTATATTAAAATAAGGTCATTTCCAATTCAGTTTCTAATGACACGATCACACCTTTTTCAAGAAAACAGCTGCTTTAGAACTTCAAATGTTCAACAACCTTACAGTTTTATATGTCTTAACAATAAACATGAAAAAAAATAAATAAAGAATTGCTCAGGTGAGGATCGAACACGGATCGACGATGTCGACCACAAGACCACTGGACCACAATGGCGCTTTTACACTACTGTGGCTGGAATGATAGTTACATCATCATCACGCTGCAGGCTGCATTTTGCTCATGAGGCTGCGAGACAATAAATAAGAAGAGCGGAGCTGCGGCAAAAAAATGAATAAAAAGAGTGAGGCCATGATCAAATAAATAAATAAATGAAAAAAGTGCGACTGCTGAGAGTGCAAGCAGCTAGAAACACCGGCCCTCGCGGCCAAAAAACAGACCGCCCCACCGGGAACTCTCCCGCTCCTCCCGATTGGCCAATCCGGGCCTGGAATACAGGCTCCACTGCTGTGTGGATATCTGTTATGTTAATGTACAGAATAAACCTGATTTAACGTCCACAAACTGGGATTGAAGCGTCTTTTATAACTGTTCTGTTCTGTTCTGATGCAGTGAATCTGAAGTGAATCGCTGTACTTCATAACACACATGCTCTGATTTAAAACATGTTAAATCTGTAAAACTCACTCTCGATCACATTAGATGATGATGGTTGATGATCCTAGCGAACTGAACAGAGCTTTTAATCCTGGTTGCTTTGCGCACGTCCTGCCTTATTGATATGATTATACACGTGACTACCGGGACATGTTAATACGCAGCTGTCAATCAATATTGGTGGGCGGGGGGACCACACTCCTACACCAAGTTGCGGTCAGTCTGAAAACCGCTCCAATTGGTCCACCATATGTTGTTAAATTGAAAATAAGGTCTGTGTGTGTTTATATCAGCCCAATATGACGGTTTATACACTATACCTACACACATGTCTGTCCAAACAGCTTGAAGAGTTGATTTTTCACCATAGATGCTCTTTATATGATTCATGTTTTAGTATGGAAATTATACATAAATCCCTTTGCCTTTACAGTAACATTTATGTTCATAGATATTGCAATAAAGAAAGAGCTGTCCAACACTTTTGTACCTTTTTTTATGAGAACAATTGTGTACCTTCATTACAATTGTACCATAACGGTACAGAACAGTATCATAAGAGGTCTTTTCTGTACCATGTAAGGTACAACTTTTCCAAAGGTACAAAACTATTCCTTGAGGTATCTGCACCACCCATAGACTGTAAAACATATGGACGTAGTATCAGTGACGTCATCCATAGGTTTCTGAAGAGCGCAAAAGAAGCCACAAGTAGGCGTGGCCAACCGTCGCCATTTTGTTTGCGCATCATCACACCCACGGCGGGATACCAAACAAGGGCAAAGAGGCGGAGAGTGAGCGGAGCTACATACACTGCTGGCATTTTGATTGGACCTGGCTCAGACACACTTTACTTTGGGAGAACGCTTAATACTTTATCCCCTGCGACTCGCTTGTGTTCTGACCATATGTGCTTGCTTGTACACAATATAAATAAAGTGTTTAGCCTTTTAAAAACACTGCTGTAACACATTGAGCCACTAAACATTGTTCTTAAGATGTTTTCCAACAGGAGGAAATCGCAAATTACTTCCAAACACTTCAGATATAGTCTGTGTTAGTAAATGCAGGACTATTGATGAAATCCTGCATAACACTGTATGACAACACTTCAGATGACTGATCTAGAGCCTACAGCTAATCAATCTGTCAGACTGTGGAGTGCTTTACAGCTCTAAAGAACATTATAAATGATCTTAAATAAAACAAATACATGTATAGAGATGGTATACAAGTATATAACTTTACTCACATGGGAAACGGAGGCCACGTGAATGGTTTGTGAGCACAATTAAGTGCACACAGCATCCCATATCATCTGATAATTGTAGGAAATAATCCCTAAAGTTAACTGACTGTGTAAAGCCACATAAAGCAAAACGAAAATATGATGAACATGCCAAAATCAGAGGCTAATCTCGAGGAGTCAGCTAAGATGAAGTGACGGCGACCAGCGAGACCTAGCTGTCAATCAAGTGGCCACTCCCTTAATTATGCAAACTTAATATAACCTAATATTAAGGAAACTGGTGAGTTATAAAAAAATTCACCCCCCTCACAGTTGTCATGAAGGGTAATATTAGCTTTATGAACCAAAATCGCTCTTTGTAGCAGGCTGTAAACACCTTTTTTCTGCAGTAAAGTTGCCATTCTAACAGTGGGCCCAATTAAACTTTGCTCTATTATGGAGACAGGACTAGCGGATTTTCGATGAATTGCAGTTTCAGTTACTTCCGTATTGGCCTCCCGAGGGAGAGCGGGAGGTTGCCGCTTGGTACCACCGTGTACTTTTTTTCCAAGTGTATAATGGAAGTCAATAGGGTAAAAACAGCACCAACATATAGTAAAGTTGCCCACAGCTCATTGCTGAGTTTTTGAAAAATGTCAAAGCATTTTCCCCAAAATATTCATCAAAATAAGATTTGTCAGCAAAAATCATTGCATCTGCTGAGAAACAGAGAAAGTTTTGGACAAATTAAGACTAAAAATCAGCCCGGAGTGGATGAAAACGACTGGTTTACTGCTGCATTTTCAGTGGTCACAAACTTCTTTAACCTTTAAAGTGCATACTTTAATAAAGTGCATCAAAAACACTTTTAAAATATACAAAACTGAGTGTTTAAAGCATATAATACCATATTAAATTGTTTAATGATGCACAAGTATGAAAAATGTCTGTTTCTATTCTTTATTATATATATATATATATATATATATATATATATATAAAGCCAAGTGTTCAGTCGGTTTGTTCTACCTTGTCAGATTGTCCTACCTCCCGTTCAAAGAGTAGGTAGCACATTTTGATGACGCAACATGCCACTAGGCTCAGGATGATAACCGCGTTCAAGGTATACCTCGGTTTGGAAAAGTCAAGGTTTTAAAACCATCAAAATGTTCTGCTATACCGTTTCTAAGGTATGAGTAATATTTTTTTATTTACACTTTTTTAGTTTTTTAAGACAGCCGTATCTCCAGCAGAAAAGATCTCCAAAGATAAATCAGTCCAAATTATACAAATCAGAAATAATCAGTGTTTTTGAAACAAAGACAGCAGAAGCCATTTGAATTATTTAGCCTGACATGTTTACTGCTCCAAAATATTTTACATGTTTCCCAAATTAAAATATATTGTGTACAAAGGGGGAAAAGGTTTAGTTTTTAACCAGACATTTAAAAAAATATATATATTTTAGAGCAGTAATCACAATACCGTGATAACTATATCCAAGGTTATCAACCCTCAGAATCTTATGCCTATATGCCAAACTTATAACAAACTTTTCTACTAGTGAAGCTGTAATATCACCCCAGCCTACCTAATCCCTAACCCCAACCTCAGAACCATTCAGATACAGTGTTGGTAGCATAATCTGATGGGTAAATGTCAGGAAACTGCAATACAATAAAAACAAAAGGTGCAAATAATCTTCTGCGTTTTATAGAAAAATATAACCTGTACTTTATTCTTTTTAGTTAGTATCAAATGAAACAACATGATGTAAACTTTAAAACAGCAGTATAAACAGCTAGCAAAACTTAGTCTAAGTATTAGCTACACATGTAAATCAGATTAAACGTCATGATTTAAAGCAGATAAAAAAACTATTGCGCATATATATATATATATATATATATATATATATATATATATATATATATATATGCATTTTAATATGACATTATATGGTATTTTTACTTACAGTTATATATATATATATATATATATATATATATATATATATATATATATATATATATATATATATATATATACACACACACACACACACACATTATATATAAATATAAGTGAAAATACCATATAATGTCATTTTAAAATGTTTTACAACACGCAATGGCACAAATTTTATAAGAAAGCAGCTGTTTCTGTTATTTTAAGGTAATGTGATAGCGCCATCTAGTGTTAAAACATGAAAACACAAATGAAAAGGTGCCAGAATACCGAATACTTGCAGGTGTTTTTTCTCTTTATTACACATAAAACTCGCGAACAACCGGATTTTTAGGAAAGGTTTTAACATTATACTGATGATTATATTTCAAAGTGCAAACGAACCACTGTGAATCTGACATTAAACATTAACATGCAATTAATCATGTCATTAACTATAACTTAGCAGAATAACAGCAGTATAAACAGGTCAGCTCTGATCTGAAATAGTCAAGTTATTGCAGAGAATTACCGCGTTTAATAATGTCAGCAGAGGCCTTTATTAAATGTGTGTCTGAAACAAACTAAATACTGAGTTCCACAACAAATAAAGATAAAATAAACTAATTGTGTGTTTTAAATCAATCGCACATTAAAAACAATAACAAACTAATAGTAATTGTGTGTCAACTGACATGAGAGTCAATTATTATTTAACATTATATTTATTAGTAATCTTCACGCTTGTTTGTTCAGGTAAACCAAACGGCATCATCACTGTGTTTCTCTATTCCTGTCCGACGCTTCAGACACACACACACCGCGCAAAAACACACAGACTAATTTTAAACACACACAAACAGAAAACATAATAACAAAAGCTGACAGTACCTGTAAAGTTGAGAAGAATCTCTGCCATCATCTCCACGCACCGCACACCTGACGCTCGCGCATGCGCACACAGAGGGAAATGACGAAGTCAAAGCGGGCTGGAAAACTCTTATCAGTGATATTGACAGAAAAAAAATTGTTTTTTTGTTTTGTTTGTTTTTTGCTGAAGATAACTGAAGGATATTATGTTGAGTGTGTTTAGGCATGTCAAAGAAAGATAAATAATTATGACAGTAAAATCAACAGTAGGTGGAGCAAGTGTCCCAGTGAAATTCAATTTATTTTGCGACTGCACTGCATGTTGTTATTTTTTGGGTGAATAATTAATCCGCGCAAGTTTAACCACTGTAAAAATGTTTGTTGTGATAATCTTCAGTCAAAAAAAAAAAAAGCTAGGAGGTCCTTCTGTTGGTGTCAGTTTGAGGATTCATCCACATTGTTCTTTTTAGCCACGCCCCTCTGACTGTTAGGGTGCGTCCACACCTGTGAATGGGTTCAGTTGTTCTGAAACAGAGATGAGAGTTGTTACATTGTTGCTCTTTGCTCTTGGAGCGGTTCGCTTTCACACTGCAAAGTTTCTAATCGGACCAAAAGAGCTAAAACAAGTCACGTGTGAGTAAACTCTCCTCACATTGGTCAGAGTGTCAGGGTTTATTTTGCAGCGTCCCGCTGTCAGGAGAGGTGGTGGTTTAGTGATGTTTGACAAGGTTTGTGTGCGCGACGTGTCTGAGGAGAGATGCGGTGGGGAGGGGTGAAAAGGGTGCGCGACGTAGCTTATTTGAGGACCGGGAGGGAGACGCGAGATTACCGGAAGATTATCACTCGTTTGCGGGCATCCGGGAGACTCGCGAAACTTCCCGCCCTACTCATAATTCTCTCTTCATATAGCCGTAAGCCTATTACATATCCATAAAGCACTGTGATATAACCGCGCTCGCATCGTATCGATTTCTATCTGCAATCGCACCGCTCCAGGGTTTGTTTCAATCGAGCCGAGATCACCTCACTCAGGCGGTCTCGGAGCGATTACTTTGGCGCGGAACAGAGCGCAATTGCCTTGTTTACATATGCCAACTGAACAAACTGGGCAAACGAGACAGGTTCCGAAACAAAAGTGTAGGTGTGAAAGCACCCTAAAGGCTGATTTATACTTCTGCATCAAACGCCGGCGTATGCTACGGCGCTGACGCATAGCCCTTTGCCGTGGCCATCGCCGTCACTGACGTGCACCTCTCAAAAAATGTAACTACACGTCGCAACAACGTGTAGCGCAAGCTCTGTGATTGGTCGGCTTGGTAGCGCTGACGAGTCTGGGCGGGACCGAGAGCCGCGCGAATGGCGCGAGTGATTGTTTACAAGTGTGGAGTCCCTTGAAGGAGCTCCGGATGGAAAGTTTTGTTTTGTGTTTACCTCAAAGTTAAAGTTGTTGCACGTCCGTCGGTTCCTGCCTCAAAATGAGCGAGTTTGAGCCACTTGTACAACCAGGACGTGTTCAGGAAAAACAAAACAGCGAAGAAACTCGACACAGAGGAACATTTACACCTCACTGCCAACTAGCGTTTCAGAAGTGATAATGCAGACCAACAGAGACAGCAGCAGAAGTATAAATGCACAGCTGCGCGCGTTGCCTGCGCCGTCAGTTACGCCGGTCACTTGACGCAGAAGTATAAACCAGGCTTTAGATTGCAAAAACAAAGCACCGCTCCCTACTCCCGTTTCAGTTGAAAGTACATCATACTAAAATAAATCTCAGCAACTTCAGGCTATCAGTCCTTTAGGGCGGGGCTGTCAGTCCTTTAGGGCGGGGCTGTCAGTCCTTTAGGGCGGAGTAGTAAGTCCTTTAGGGCGGGGCTATCAGTCCTTTAGGGTGGAGCATTCAGTCCTTTGAGGAAGGGCTATCAGTCCTTTAGGGTGGAGCAGTCAGTCCTTTAGGGCAGGGCTATCAGTCCTTTAGGGTGGAGTGATCAGTCCTTTAGGGCGGGGCTGTCAGTCCTTTAGGGCGGGGCTATCAGTCCTTTAGGGTAGAGCAGTCAGTCCTTTGGGGCAGGGCTATTAGTCCTTTAGGGTGGAGCGATCAGTCCTTTAGGGCGGAGTGATCAGTGCTTTAGGGCGGAGTGATCAGTGCTTTAGGGCGGAGTGATCAGTGGTTTAGGGCAGAGTGATCAGTGCTTTAGGGCAGAGTGATCAGTGCTTTAGGGCGGAGTGATCAGTCCTTTAGGGCGGAGTAGTCAGTCCTTTAGGGCGGGGCTATCAGTCCTTTAGGGTGGAGCATTCAGTCCTTTGAGGAAGGGCTATCAGTCCTTTAGGGTGGAGCAGTCAGTCCTTTAGGGCGGGGCTATCAGTCCTTTAGGGCGGAGTGATCAGTCCTTTAGGGCGGGGCTGTCAGTCCTTTAGGGCGGGGCTATCAGTCCTTTAGGGTAGAGCAGTCAGTCCTTTGGGGCAGGGCTATCAGTCCTTTAAGGTGGAGCGTTCAGTCCTTTAGGGCGGAGTGATCAGTGCTTTAGGGCGGAGTGATCAGTCCTTTAGGGCGGGGCTGTCAGTCCTTTAGGGCGGGGCTATCAGTCCTTTAGGGTAGAGCAGTCAGTCCTTTGGGGCAGGGCTATCAATCCTTAAGGGCGGAGTGATCAGTCCTTTAGGGCGGAGTGATCAGTGCTTTACGGCGAAATGATCAGTGCTTTAGGGCGGGCATATTAGTGCATGTCTGGTTTCTGCTCTGAATTTATCCATTCATCCATCTTACTTCATTTTGTCAGCAACTCTCTTTTTTTTACAATCCAGTCGGTTCCAAAAAAACAAGATCATGCACAGTCCTTTTTTTCATTTCAAGTGCAAGTACATAACAATAATAGACAAAAGGACAACAACTTCCATTTCATGGTGACTTTAAATAGGTTTGTTTAAAACTAAAAGGTACTAAGCCGAAAAGAAAAATAATGAACGAATGTTTAAAACTACTGATCATCTATAATGTGTCCTTATTCGCCTACTTACACTACGTCCTAAAAGTACTCCTGTACTCAATTTTGTGAAGAAAAAGCTACATAACTTTGAGTGTGTGTAGCTAACACTAGGCCTATACGAGCTTTGGGACTAACTGCTTCCTCATTAATGGAAGTTCTGTTGCTTGGTTACGTGCCCTGTCAATCATACTGTCGCATAATGCACATTTCCTTCATATTTAATTTCCTACCTTATTAGCAGGTTAATCTGCCATTCTCACATGCAGAGAAATCTCCTCAGGTGTTTGCATAATTATGCATTCAGCACTTAATGACCAAACGCATATTTATAAAAGTCTCACAATGCTGTTGCAGAGGACATATAAAGCGGTGAACATGAAATAAGTATTTCCCATTAGTAAGATATTACTTGACAATCATTCAAACATCTTTATGAAGTTTAACTGTTGGTCTGGCCCATGTTTGTAGTTTGTTAACATTGTGTATCAGAAGAGGATTGGTTATCTATTTCAAGGCACTTGATTATTACCTATTCATTCATTCATTCATTTTTCTTCAGCTTAGTCCATTATTAATCTGGGGTCACCACAGTGAAATGAACCACCAACTTATCCAGCATATGTTTTATACAGCGGATACCCTGCCAGCTTCAACCCAGTACTGGGAAACTCCCATACACAATCATTCACACACACTCATACACTACAGCTAGTTTAGTTGATCAGTTCCCCTACAGCGCATGTGTTTGGACTGTGGGGGAAACCGGAGCACCCGGAGGAAACCCACACCAACACGGGGAGAACATGCAAACTCCACACAGAAACAACAACTGACCCAGCCGAGAGACTCGAACCAGCAACCTGCTGATGACAGCACTACTCACTGTGCCACCGTGCCACCACTCTGATTATTATTATTATTAATATTTATTATTATGGTTTTATTGTAAAATGTTGATTGTTAAATGTACAGTTTATTCAAATTCATTATTATTACTGTAACATATTTGTATTTTATGTATACATGTATTATATATATATATATATATATATATATATATATATATATATATATATATATATATATATATATATATATATATATATATATATCATTCATTCATTTTCTTGCCAGCTTTGTCCCTTTATTAATCCGGGGTCACCACAGCGGATTGAACCGCCAACTTATCACGCAAGTTTTTATGCAGTGGATGCCCTTCCAGCCACAACCCATCTCTGGGAAACATCCACACACTCATTCACACACACACTCATACACTACGGACTATTTAGCCTACCCAATTCACCTGTGCCGCATGTGTTTGGACTGGAAACTGGAAACTGGAGCACCCGGAGGAATATATATACATATATATATATATATATATATATATATATATATATATATATATATATATATATATATATATATATATATATATATATATATATATATATATATATATATATATATATATATATGCATGTTTGCCTCACTGCAAGAAGGTCTCTGGTTTGAGCCTCAGCTGGGTCAGTTGGCATTTCTGTGTGGAGTTTGAATGTTCTCCCCGTGTTGGCGTGTGTGTGTGGTTGTTTCCCAGTGATGGGTTGCGGCTGGAAGGGCATCCGCTGCGTAAAACATATGCTGGATAAATTGGCGGTTCATTCAGCTGCGGCGAGTGGCATCCCTTGATGAATAAGGAACTAAAAAGGAAAATGGATGTAATTAATAAAAGTTTGTATCTATCTATCTATCTATCTATCTATCTATCTATCTATCTATCTATCTATCTATCTATCTATCTATCTATCTATCTATATATATATATATATATATATATATATATATATATATATATATATATATATATAAATTTATTATATATATAATATTTGTAATATTTGCAATGCCAATAAAGCAATTATTGAATTGAATTGAGAGAGAGAGAGAGTGAAATGAGTGTGTTCTTCAAGCAGCACAATACATTAATGCCTGTCACAAAAAGAGAGAGCAGACCAATAACGACATCAGTGATGCGCCTGCAAACACACACACACACACACACACACACACACACACACACACACACACACACACACACACACACACACACACACACACACACACACACACACATACACACACACACACACACACACACACCTAGCTGATAATAAATTAATCATTGTAAATATACTGATTATTATTGTTTTTATTACTGTTTTATCCTAAAATGTTGATTGTTAAATGTACAGTTTATTCTGATCTATTTTTGAATTGATTTGTATGAATACTATGATATGTTGAATAATATGATATATTGAATAATATGATGTATTGTTGATATTTTATTTAATTATTATATATAAATATCATCTTTTTTACTAATATTTACTGTATGTACTGTTGATATATATATATATATATATATGTTACTTTTTATGTAAACTTTAAAACTGCTTTTGACAATACATTTGTAATGCCAATAAAGCAATTATTGAATTAAACTGAATCTGAATTGAGAGAGAGAGAGAGAGAGAGAGAGAGAGAGAGAGAGAGAGAGAGAGAGAGAGAGAGAGAGAGAGAGAGAGGTGGAGACACAATCACACACGCTCATACATACCTATACAAGTGCTCATTGGAGAAGCTCAGGCCTTCCCGTTCACACTCTCTGTAACTTTGCTCCTCGGCGGGATTATTATTGTCTGACCGCTGGACTTCCGCAGGTTTATTCAACGTTCGCGGCTCGGTTTGTCGGTTTCCGGTTCTGCTCGTCGGGTTTCTGTCGGATCTTCAGAGTCTGGCTAGCGAGCACAGCTAACCGCAGCTAGCCGGATAAACCTGCTCTGTCCTCGGCCTCAGGAGCACATCACAACACACTATGGCATTAAAACGAATTCACAAGGTAAAGCGCTATATTTCCGCGTAGAGTTATTAATTCACTGGCTAAATTCGTTGGTGTTTTCGCTTGATGTGTAAAAATGTTAGCAAATGCTATGAGGATAGCAGACTTGGTTATGAGGGAAGGATGGGTTTGTTAAATGTCTATTATTATAATGTTTTAACTGTTTATTTGTTTGTTTCCACAAAAGGGACAGTGCTGATTATGTTATCTATCATATTTCTGTCTATCATTAGTTTAATATTGGCTAGTTGGATATATTAAGTTATCTAACTAATTGTCTGTCTGTTTGTCTATCTATTTATCCAGTTTGTTTAGATCCATCTGTCTTTCTGTCTGTGTTATATCTATCTATCTATCTATCTATCTATCTATCTATCTATCTATCTATCTATCTATGCTAGTTTCTATCTATCTATCTATCTATCTATCTATCTATCTATCTATCTATCTATCTATCTATCTATGCTAGTTAGTATCTATCTATCTATCTATCTATCTATCTATCTATCTATGCTAGTTAGTATCTATCTATCTATCTATCTATCTATCTATCTATGCTAGTTAGTATCTATCTATCTATCTATCAATCTATCTATCTATCTATCTATCTATGCTAGTTAGTATCTATCTATCTATCTATCTATCTATCTATCTATCTATCTATCTATGCTAGTTAGTATCTATCTATCTATCTATCTATCTATCTATCTATCTATCTATCTATCTATCTATCTATCTATCTATCTATGCTAGTTTATATCTATCTATCTATCTATCTATCTATCTATCTATCTATCTATCTATCTATGCTAGTTAGTATCTATCTATCTATCTATCTATCTATCTATCTATGCTAGTTAGTATCTATCTATCTATCTATCTATCTATCTATCTATCTATCTATCTATCTATCTATCTATCTATCTATCTATCTATCTATCTATCTATCTACCTATGCTAGTTAGTATCTATCTATCTATCTATCTATCTATCTATCTATGCTAGTTAGTATCTATCTATCTATCTATCTATCTATCTATCTATCTATCTATCTATCTATCTATCTATCTATCTATCTATCTATCTATCTATGCTAGTTAGTATCTATCTATCTATCTATCTATCTATCTATCTATCTATCTATCTATCTATCTATCTATCTATCTATCTATCTATCTTAGTATCTATCTATTTTATCAGTTTGCAATCTACCTATTATGTTTAAATACATATAAAATCAGCTTCTCCATTGTAAAGCACACTGAAGTAACCTCACACACTACTGGTTAAAACTGGAGGAAATCCTGCAATCGGATTTTACAAGGTGTAAATGGAGGACTCTGTGAGTCACATCCAGATAAACTGAACCGTATGTGCTTCTCAGGGTGTTGATTCAGACCAATGCTATTTACCAGTGAATCATCTCAGCCGCAGGAGTTTCTGGACGGGACAGGATTTAGTTTTCGGTCTTCAGTCTGTTCTCCTGTCTATCAGTGACGTTCTTTCACTTTGACACAACAACACAAGATGAAGTTTGCGTCACCGCTAGTGTAGAAGTTCTTCCTGGAAAGCTGCTTTGAGTATTCAGAGCTCCAGTTGGAAATATCCAGCCCATACCAGTGTGGAGTAGTTATTGCACAATAGTTGTTGAACTTGGCCACAGGATGATTTCTTCCCTTTTTTCGCTGACTTTGAGAGCTTCTATGAATTAGGCTGGCACAGCAGATTGTTTGTGGGCTGACAGCCAAATGCTTAGATCAGGGGTGTCCAAACTACGGCCCGCGGGCCATCTGCGGCCCGCAATCAGTTTTGTTGCGGCCCGCGAGGCTTTTTATAAATATCAATAGAATCTGGCCCGCTATACAAAAATGAACGTAATTCAATAAATAACCACCGGGTGTCGCTATTATATGCATATAATTAAGCAGCAGTTCTTGTTATGATCTATCTATCTATCTATCTATCTATCTATCTATCTATCTATCTATCTATCTATATACACAGTTGAAGTCTGAATTATTTTCCCCTCTTTGATTTATTTCTTCTTTTTTAAATATTTCCCAAATGATGTTTAACAGATCAAGGACATTTTCACAGTATGTCTGATAATATTTTTTCTTCTGGAGAAAGACTTATTTGTTTTATTTCAGCTAGAATAAAAGCAGTTTTTAATTTTTTATGAACCATTTTAAGGTCAAAATTATTAGCCCCTTAAGTCTTCAGAACAAACCATTGTTGCCTAATTAACTTGCCTAATTACCTTAATTTGACTAGTTAACTTAACTAACCTAGTGAAGCATTTAAATGTCACTTTAAGCTGTATAGAAGTGTTTTGATAAATATCTAGTCAAATTTTATTTACTATCGTCATGGCAAAGATAAAATAAATTAGTAATTAGAAATGAGTTACTAAAATATGTTTAGAAATGTGTGTGTGTGTGTGTGTGTGTGTGTATATATATATATATATATATGTATATATACAGGGCTCGAAATTGCGACCATTTTGGTCGCATATGCGCCCGAAATTTTATCTATGCGACCTCAAAATATATTTGGGAGCATTTCTGCGAGTGCTTAAAATTGTTGTGTGCGACCAGTTTTTACTGCAAAATGTTCACGACATGCGCGAATTCGGGAGACATTCACGCAGAATGCATCTCTCTAAGCTCTTTGTCTGCACTTGAAACGGGAAACGCAGCGCTCGGGAATGGTTTAAAACAGTTGTCATGTCAACTTGCTCCAGTAACAAGTCCGTAATACTTGCCCCGCCTTCGCGCTCTTCTTATTGGCCCACCACTGCTCTAGCACTGAACGCGAATGATTGGTTAATGTCAGCTGTCAATCCCGCAGTCAGCGCCTTCTTGCTTGGAATGACAGAGAGAGCTACTGCCGCGAAAAACTAAAGCGCTAAAGATGAGAATGAAACTGACACTGACAGATTTTGTTTTAGAAACCATGGCATCTAAAGTTATAAATAATGACACATCTTAGTTGTTATCATGTGCTGAATGTTAATCCACCATCTACACTTTTCCAAGAGTGAATTAAAGACTTCCATTGGCTTCAAGTCCGCTAAAAGTCTGTAGGATGGAGTTTTCAGGTAACTGTTTGCCACATCTAGCACGAGAGCTTCTGTTTAATCCTTCATATAATCGCCAGATGTTGTCCGCCGTGCAAGGGGCAGCTATATGTAAAATTTAACACTACGTTCACAATCGGCATCGTAAACGGGCTTACACTAAGTAAACTAATATTGCTACTCATGAAAAGACAGTATTGCTATTAACATGACGTATAACGTTATGCATATAATAAGGTACAGTATGTGTCAAAAGCATCAGTCAGTGCAATATCATACAGCACTTGTGAGAACAGCAGAGTTATACCGTTAACAGACTCATTCAAGCACTACGTGCAGGGCCGGTGAGCGCTCCGTGTATGCTTTGGTCACTCAGTTTTGTTATAAAATGTATTTCTTGTGATAACGGGATTTCGTTGAGACATTTTCCTCACGCTTGCATATATGTATATATATATATATTTTTTTTTTGCGTGTCAGTTTGATTACTGTTGATTTCAAATGCAATAAACATGTTTGTATTATACTTGAAGTAACGGTGCTCATAATTGGTGGGTGCGACTAAATTGTGGCTGATGCGCCTACATTTTTAAAGTTAGGAGCACCGGTGCTACCAAGAAAAAAGGTTAATTTCGAGCCCTGATATATATGCGTGTCTGTGTGATATATGTAAAATTTGGCCCGCGACAACGTTTTTTTTTTTTTTGCATCTGGCCCTCGGCCCAAAAAGTTTGGACACCCCTGGCTTAGATGGTCCACCACTTCTGTGGCTTGTTACACCTATGGTTGAAGCCAAAATTATTTACCCTCCTGTGAAACTTTAATCTCAGCTGATGTTTAGTTTTAGGTAATCCCTAATAAAAAAAAAAGTAATTTCATAGTCGTAATCCTTTTCGTAACCTAGGTAACTAATAATAATCAGTTGTATTTTTAAAGTGCCCCTATTTTGCATTATAAAAGGTCATACTTTGGTTTTGGTGGTCTCCAACAACAGCCGGATATGAGTGTAAAGGTCAAAAAACACTTTCATTTTCTAATAATATGCATTTATTTTTATCTAATTATCCCAGCGACTCCTATTTGATTCATTCAGCGATTCATTTGTTCCCAAACCCCTCCTTGGCGCGAAGCTAATCTGTGCTGATTGGTCCGATGACCCAGTCTATTGCGATTGGTCGACTGCGTTCAGCACGAGACAGACAGAAATGCCCACCACAGCTACAGTATGACGTAGCAGAAAGTATGTGAGAGCCCAATGCAGGAGTGCAATTAAGCAATGCAGTTAAACACCAGCATATACTCTACTCCTAACCCTAACCTCAAGTAATAAGGACACGCGTTCAGTATTAATCAACACAGTGGCAAAAGTTGAACTATTTTGAAAATTGACCGTGCCGTGCGTGTATAAACAGCTGATGGTGGACATAGCAAATGCAAACAGCAGAGGATTGCCAATTCAGAAACGCATGTAAATCAGTAAAGGAAAAAGCATGCGTCACGTTTTTAACATGGTTTTGGACGCGATATGTGAACAGCCCCATTCAGATTTAACCTGAGAGATACAGTACAAGTGCTGATCTATAATAGATACGCAATAACAAGCGGCTCGGGGTGTCGGGGGTCGAATCGAGATCGCGATCTTTTAAAGATGAATTGTGCAGCTCTAAAATATAGTTACAAATATGAACACGAAGGAGGTTTTTGCTGTAATTTTACTTGGTTTCAGTTAGTTTTGCATGAACACAATACAGTTTCAGTTAGTTCTAGTTTTTAATAAAAAACTCTTGTTTTTATTTTTATTTTAGTTAACGACAATTATTTTACATTTTAGTTTTAGCTTTTTCGTTCGTTTTCGTTAACTATAATAACCTTGCATTTTAGCGCTGGAACACATTGAAAATGCTGAAGAACACACTTTTATTATTTTTTTCGGACTCAATCTTGTCTACAGACATTGAATTCTTTTAAGCTGGAGCATCCTATTATTATTGCTATTTTTATTAAAGTGAACGAGCTGCAGAGAAAGTTTTATAATATAGTCTTTTACTGGATCCCAGGACATGCTGGACTATTTGGAAATAAACAAGCCGACAAAACAGCCCTAGCAGGAAAGCTAAAGGAGTGTAAAATCCCACCTTCCGATCTAAAGCCATTAATAAATGGCTATATCATAAACAAATAGCAAACAGAATAAGATCAGTACCCAGAAAATAAACTTTTCGAAATTCAGCAAGAAATAGGAAAATAATGTAATTTATTTTTTAAGTCGAGACACGATGAGATTGTGCATCCGCTTGTTAAGTGTGACGTCACCCGAAGCGGCTTCCGGGTCCAATCGCTCTATTCAACTGAATGGGGAGACTCATGAAATGGTAATAATAAACGTTTTCGAAAATCACGATCGCAGTATATATGTCCATGCCTCATATCCGATGGCCAGAAAGTGATTTATTTATTTTTTTAAATTGTTAAATTTTTTGTATTTGTTATGCAGCAAGCCCAGAGAGTGTTGTGTACACTATGATTTCATATAAAATTAACTTTAATTTGTGATAGGAATAAAACTTGATCATAAACGAATGATTTCTCCACTCAAATGAATAGCGACTTGGACCCGGAAACAGTATTACATACGTCACAAACAAGTCACCTCTTAACAAGCGAATAGAAGATGCCGCATTGGACACACGAGACTCACACATGAACATTTATTCAAAGGAGAAGAACCCCCAAAATGTCTTTATTGCAACAAAACCCAAACTGTAAAGCATATTCTTGTGGAATGCCACATTTTTTATGTTATCAGACAACAATTTTTAACTGGAGAGACTTTAAGTGAATTTTTTTTTAATGTGAATTCTTCTAAAATTGTAGATTATTATTATTTTTTTTAATCAAAAGGAAACCTTAAAAAACTGTTTTAGATTTTTATCTTGTATATTATCATTATTATTAATATTTATGTATTTTACCTTGTGTATTATTTATTGCTGTTAATGGCTTTTAATTATTAGGACATTTTTTATAACAATAGAAAATTGTATTTATAAAATGTGGTAACCTTGATCTGTTTTTTTTTTTTGCCATGACATAGCCATAGAAGCTAAAATGGCAATAAAATTAAAACTCACTCTCTCTCTCTTGGAGATGTACTGTATCAACATCGATACGATCAAACAAAAGATCCAAACCCAGCCCGATTCAATTATTCAACTCAGAATCAAATATTTTGCTAAATAATCAATAGTTTTAAACATGCTGCACTTTCACATTTAACCCTCAGCTGGATGTGTTCATTCACTCAGTGCTGTGATGCACACTGCATGAAGAGCATTCTCAAAAACCCATAATAAGGGCTCTTTAAGCTAATAATAACACAGTAACTGTAATAATCAGCCTTTTTCTCTCTTTTTCTTTATGATTTAATGTTTACTAATGAGACTTTATTGTAAAGTATTAACTATTATTATGCTTCTGCAATTTAATTAAGGTGGAAACATTTGTTTATTTTAAACATACACACAATAAAGCAATGCACTAAATCTATTTTCATGTTGGACCTGTTAAAGCTTTGAGCTTTTGCGTCAAAGGTCAATATTGTTATAATATTCAGCAATTAATGGCAACAAAAATTTCTGATACCATCCTAAGCCTATATTTCAGAGGTGGGCAAACTACGGCCCGCAGGCCATATGCAGCCCGCTGAACACTTTCATCCGGGCCGTGAGGGAGTTTTTAAAACGCTGCTGCTGAGAAGGTTTGGTTTAGAATTAGTAAATTAATGATGCAATTACAAGTGAACGCCATGTGATTGCAGTATTGCATACGGTACAGTTAGTGCAACCAGTAGATTTATAACACACTCTCGGATATTAAAATGCACTCGACAGTTAATGACCGAACGTGATTTATGCGTTAAGAGACGCCTCTTTTGAATGGTTTACTAACGGCTGCACAGGTTTTGTTTTGCGCGCTGCTTATGCATCCTGCACGCCTCGCGTTCTAACCAGTCTATGGTTTTAACCGCCTGCTGTGCCTTGCGTTTTTGCCGTAGCAGACTTCAGACCGACACCCTTGCAAAGAGAGGGGACCAGGCTCATTGTTCACATTAACACACTCATAATAACATGACTTGAAAATAACTCTAAACTTACAGACTAAAGCTGTGTCCCAAATCGCATACTTATGCACTGTTCTACGCCCTTTTGTAGTATAAATAGTGTCAGTAGTGTGTTCACAATTAAAACTCTAAAAATAATAAGAGCACTTTAATTACCCGGATGATGCACTCATTCAGCCGCTAAAGTGAAGTGAGTAATGATGGACACTTCACACACTCAACGACCGACATGTTGGATAACTTTATTTATTTTGGATGGTGAAAGCAAAATTCTCTTACAAGAGTGATTATAGCGCCTACCGATGGTGAATGCGGTTATACTCACGGCAGCTATTATTTGATAATTTGGTCGTTTATTTCACTGATTTGGCAACCATCAAACGTCATCAAGGAAACGGTTTGAATTTCCACTTAGTAAAAAAACATTAGTGTGCCATTTGGGACGACACTACATACATGTACTATCCTGTTGAGTGTAAGTGCATAAGTACATAGTGCATGAGTGCATAGTGTGCCATTTGGGACGCAGCTTCAGATTCTTCTTCCGTTTTATTTCATAGTTTTATAATGATTGATATGAGCATATTATTAACACAAGCTCAAATGAGATTAATGTGAATTTGACTCAAATTATATAATAATTGCTTGATAAATGTGTTAATTTTAGTCATAGAATATATTTTCCATGCATACATCCACTTTAAAAAGTTCGTTTATCAAAGATTTGTGGTTTTATCAAGTTTTGTTATTGTAAATTTGGCTAAATATAGTCAACTTTAAGAATTATTTTTAACGTGTTAATATGAGATTTTTTCTATCAGACAATCTTTTCCATTCTCCACTGTAAAAATTATTACATTATTATTATTATTATTACATTATTATTATTATTATTATATTTTAAAAGGGATTATTTTATTGTTTTATGAAAGTAAATATAAATAGCAGTGCAAATTAATTTAACTGACTTAATAATATTAAAAATAAATCTGTTTTGTGTTAATGTGACATGTTTCTGTCCGATATTACATGTTTCATGCACACTGCCACTATAAATAAAAGCTATTTTTTGAAGGATTTGACATGATTTTCCCTTAACTTGGTTTTCAAAACTTGATGTGGCCCTCGGGTCTGAAAAGTTTGCCTGTGCCACTGCTATAGTTCATATAAAGCAGTTTTTGGAGCTTAATGTGGAAATGTAAAGAAGCTGAGAGTTTTAGGGCACACAGAGGTCTGGTTGAAAGTGCCAGTTATGTCCTTCAGAAATGATATCAGGGCTGGTTTATTCCCCACACCCTCATCTGAAGTATGCAGGCGTATAAATAGCTGCCGCTGCTGGTGTGGATGTTCACACTGGCCTATATTAGTTGGCTGAATCAGTGTTGAGTTCACAAAGACTTTCTTCACCCCACATCATCCATTATGCATTTATTAATTCATTAATTTTCCTTTAGTTTAGTCTCTTTATTCATCAGGGTTCACCACAGCAGAATGAACCACCGACTATTCCAGCATGCGTTTTACACAGGGGATGTCCTTCTAGCTGCAACCCAGTACTGGGAAATACCCATGCACACTCGTTCACACACACGCACTCGTATGCTATGGCAATTTTAGTTAATCGGTTCCCCTATAGCGCAGCTTTTTGAACTGTGGGGAAAACCGGAGCACCCGGAGGAAACCCACGCCAACACAGGGAGAACATGCAAACTTCACACAGAAACACCAACTGACCCAGCCGGGAATTGAACAAGCTGTGAGGTGAAAGTGCCAACCACTGAGCCACAGTGTCGCCTTTCCATGATGTTTTAAGGATGATAAAAAAATAACCATTAAAGGAATAATTCGCTTAAAAATGTATGTGTCTGGCCAAATATTGCAAAAGCTAATTAAAATGTACATTTAGAGATAACTTGAATAAAATAAATGCTGGTGTGATATTTTAAATGAAGTATTTCTTGCTGTGTGTTAACTTGCATGTCATCTAGGAGGAGTAAATTATTTAATATTTGCACAATATGACCTTTTCAGGTAAATTAATGTTATTTAGGTTATTCAGATTAATTCAGGTCTTAATGTTTGTTAAAATTCTCCTAATGTTCTTTCTAATTGCATAAAATCAACAATAATACAATCTGTACAATTTAAAATACCTGACGGATGCTTTTAAATCAACTTTCTAAAAGATTTCTCATCTTGCCACACATTTTTTGTCACAAATACGTTTGTTTATTTTTGAAATGCTTTTACATTCATCGATGTGAATCTTGTCGTCAACATTATGAATAATTAGTCCACCTGGGTTTGTTGTGATGTTTGCTCATGATCAAATAAACCTCGAACCTCAACTTCCTGTCTGTTCTCGCTCACACGCTCCGACAAGAGCCGCCAGAGGGCTGCCGGCATACATACATTCTCAGAAACATCTTATTTTCTCAGAAGCGGTTCAGATTTTCCTATAACGAGAGAGCGAAAGAGCTAGAATTGTTTCCTTGTTAGTGTAGGTGTGGCCAGAGATCAGAGACTGCTTTATGACAGCATTTATCGTTATACTAAACCAGTGCAAGTGTACTATACTCTTATTAATGTGAGTACTTTAACCATTGTGTATTGTTTAATTACCACTGTTCCATTATGTTAGTGGCCTCATTGACTAACATTATAAATACTCTTTTTGATTGCAAAGCCTGGACACCAAATAATCATGTATTGGGAAACATTATAACTATATTTGGGGTTTTTTGATCATTTAGGAACTCCATACATTTAAAATGGAAATCTTTTGTTTAAGTTTAAATGACTTAAATGAATTGTAAATATGATGATGAGAAAATATTCTATACATGCATCTAAATGTCTTTTAAATCAAGGACCAACAATGGAAACAAGTTTTGCTTTTAAAACTTTGTGTAAATCCTTGGAAAAAATAATTAAAAATAAAGGAAAAAAAGAAGTAACTAACCTTTATCTATATAATTTAACAAAGAAATAGATGTTATTTAAAATGTTGTGTTATCACGTTAACATAATAAATAACATGCAATTAGGGCTGGGCGATATGGGCAAATAATTATATGTCTGTATTTTTAGGAGGAATGACAGTATACGATATATATTCGGTATTTTCCCATAAATGATTACTGGACAGTTAAAGCCTTTATTAAAACTTCATTAAACATTTTTTGAGCAAAATATCATTCAAACAGGAGTTTTCTTCCCTGTTTACAAATAAACAGCTGCACAAACAATAACAGCCGCACAAAATCTTTGATAAATAAATACACTACAGGTTTTTCTCCTGCTTAAAACTACTGTATATTGCACATTTCAAATTGAAAAAAAAATCTTTGATAAATAAACACAGTACAGGGTTGTTTTCCTGCTCAACACTATAGACAGCTCTACTGTGCTGCTGTGCAAATAACAGAAATGTAGAAAACAGCTACATTGTCAAAGCAAAAAAGGAACAATAATAACACAACAAAGTATTGTTGGACAGAAAAGAAGCACAATAAATGTAAATATGAAACGCAATATTTCATGTAGTTTCCCAGAGATGGGTTGCGGCTGGAAGGGCAAAACTTGCTGGATAAGTTAGCGGTTCATTCCGCTGTGGCGACCCCGGATTAATAAAGGAACTAAGCCGACAAGAAATGAAAGAGAAATGAATGAAAGTATTTCATGTCACAATTACAGTGTTGTTATAAGTAATCCTTATTATTATGATGCAAAAACAATTGTGTTGTTCTCCAGTGATGGATTATGATCAAGTGACAAGTTTTTATTTTTAAAATGTTTTTGATTGTTTTGATAAACTTATTTAAATTAATTTTATTTTTAAATCTCCGATTTAACTTTTACTGGCATTGACCGAGTGGCATTTACACAACACTGTTTTAAACTAAAAGGGGAAAACTTTATGCATTTTAGTCATTTACATCACAACAATGTTTTGCAAAAAAACAAACAAAAATAAAAAAACAAACAAACTCTGCCATAAAACAAGCAATATAACACCTTCAAAGGTTTTAGTTTTAAAGCCATGAGGAGCGTTTTCCAATATTCACAGCTTTAATTATCATGTAGATGAATGGCATTCCTTAAGAATACTCAAATACATCAAAGTAACTTATTTCATGCACAAGTTATTTATTATGTTAACGGGGTTACACAATATTAAATAACATCTATTCTTTGTTAAAAGATATAGATAAAGGTTAGCCACATATTTCTGTTTCTTTCGTTTTATTTGACAGAAAATAGTGATTACACTTAATCTGCCAAGAATACACACAAAGTTAGTTCACCAAAGACAAACACTTATTCATCAATGCCCCAAAAACAAACAGTTAATGCACCAAAAACAGACAATTGTATTCAATTGTTCACACTTTTTCATTTGTCAGTCATTTAAAAGAAGTTCTGTCGATCAATGGCATCATTGGATTTTTTATGAATATCTAAATACATCAAAGTAACTTATTTCATGCACAAGTTGCATGAATGCATTGCATATTGGTATATCGGGTTCTGGGGATATATCGGTATGATTCCCCAATGCGCTGTGGGATTATCCAATATCGTTCATATTGATATGGCCACACGTGTGCATTCTGCGCAAAACAGACCACTCCATACCACGCAAGCTCCACTTGCACAAATAAATGATTCACTTCATGAGTCATTCAAAAGATTTGTTCAAAATGAACGAATCATTCAAGAACGACCCATCACTGACGAGATGGGGAGGAACATGCAGTGCTGGTGTGGTGAGAAATCTATCTGACTCCCGGATAAATCTGACTCCCCCTCACGTGCACGCACGTCACACAGCACCTACAGCGGTCACAGCGGCTTGTTAGAAACCTTTTACCCATCATTTCTTCAGCAAATGACAGCAAGAACGAACATGGAAGCCTTTTTAAATTGACAAGCCGACTTGAAATTACCGATAGTACCTGCACAAATGTGCACAAGCGCGGATGAATGTGCTTTTAAAATGAACGAATCGTTCATGAACGACCCATCACTACAGTTCAGTATTTATTATCTGCTCTGTTATAATGACTGTTTACATTTATATGTTTCTCCAGCATTTCATCACAGTACTCTGAAACTATTTCACTACTATCTACATGGTTTCCGCTGCATTCATTCTTCCGTGGCGAGGCGCCACACCAAAATTCATCCCGCCACTGCTACATTACAGCTTCGCATTCAAAATATTTGGTCGTGTTTTAAATAGCATATTAAAACCACACTGAAAACGTATGAAAGGATAAGTGAATGATAACAGCGCAAACTTTTCTGTGACTGTAGTAGTGCTGTGCGTGCTGTTTAACCCTTTAAGGTGACGTGCTGACTGACTGACTGACAGGTGTGTGATGCGTGAGACCAGCAAACACGGCGTAGCTCTCAGTTATGATGAACACAGTTTCTATAATTATACTTTATTTACAGATAAAGGTCTGTGGCTCTGCATATAATGACTTTATCTTGCTGGAGTTTATAGCCACTTCAGCTTATAGCTTTACTTCAGGACGCATTAATGCTGCGGTCCGCTCCGCAAGTCTATCGGAGACATTCATAAATATTCCTAGCAAATCTAATAAATGTTGGAGACATACTCGCTACATAAACACACTAAATCACACGTTTATTTGAGGACGCGTTAAAAAATCTGCACTTCAGCAGCGTATATTTAAGGGCGCAAGAGATTTTGTGCACGAACAGAGGAAATCGGCGCTCAAGCAGAGATTGACATGCTCGTAGGCTATTACATGAATGCAATCTCGACTTAATACTGACCACATCTGTCAATGAAATAACGCCACATGTAGTGGTAGATCTGTGTAAAATGGCCAACAGAGTCTGCCGCCACAGCTGGAAAAAATCCTAGAGGAAACACTGATCTATAATCTATTCGTTTTCATCTCCTTATTTAATATTTAGCAAAACAAGTTTAGCCAAAAGAAAAAGTGTAGGATTTTTGACATGAGTGAAAGACTTCTCTTTAGATATCTTGGATATGTGCTCGGTTTAATTATTGTGCACAATACATACATGTAAATGTGTAACTAAAACACATATACAGCTGATTTAATTGTGGTTTATAAAATCACACAACTGTGCTATACAGGATGAACAATCAGTAAAGACGTTACTAGGCCATAAAGACTTGTTGAGACACCTCAGCAGACTTCTCTGAATATCACCCATTTTCAGAGACAGAAATAAGCCGTGTGAAAGGAACTTTAATTCTTTGCTGGTGTTTGTGGCTTTTAGGAGACTGAAGAAACCAAAGCGCATTTTGCTCAATCAACCTGATGTTCTCTGTAAAGTTGCATTCAGACATTTCCTGACAGTGTTTTTCCCAGAGTTGAGAAAGCTGTCAGTAAGAGCACAATTATGAAATTTGGCTGACGATTGTTTGTCTAAAAAAAAACAATTAGTTGGCTGTTTTGGTTCTTTGACAATTCTTATTCTGTTTTAGTGCATTGATGATTAACTGGCTGTTGTCGTGTGTTGCTGATTAATTGACTGCTTTGGTGCGTTGATGATTAATTGACTGCTTTGGTGCATTGATGATTGTCTGGTTTTGGTGCATTGATGATTAACTGACTGTTTTGGTGCATTGATGATTGTCTGGTTTTGGTGCATTGATGATTAATTGACTGTTTTGGTGCATTGATGATTAACTGACTGTTTTGGTGCATTGATGATTAACTGACTGTTTTGGTGCGTTGATGATTAATTGACTGCTTTGGTGCATTGATGATTGTCTGGTTTTGGTGCATTGATGATTAACTGACTGTTTTGGTGCATTGATAATTGTCTGGTTTTGGTGCATTGATGATTAATTGACTGTTTTGGTGCATTGATGATTGTCTGGTTTTGGTGCATTGATGATTAACTGACTGTTTTGGTGCATTGATAATTGTCTGGTTTTGGTGCATTGATGATTAATTGACTGTTTTGGTGCATTGATGATTAACTGACTGTTTTGGTGCATTGATAATTGTCTGGTTTTGGTGCATTGATGATTAATTGACTGTTTTGGTGCATTGATGATTAACTGACTGTTTTGGTGCATTGATAATTGTCTGGTTTTGGTGCATTGATGATTAATTGACTGTTTTGGTGCATTGATGATTGTCTGGTTTTGGTGCATTGATGATTAATTGACTGTTTTGGTGCATTGATGATTGTCTGGTTTTGGTGCATTGATGATTAACTGACTGTTTTGGTGCATTGATGATTGTCTGGTTTTGGTGCATTGATGATTAACTGACTGTTTTGGTGCATTGATAATTGTCTGGTTTTGGTGCATTGATGATTAATTGACTGTTTTGGTGCATTGATGATTGTCTGGTTTTGGTGCATTGATGATTAATTGACTGTTTTGCTGCATTGATGATTAATTGACTGCTTTGGTGCATTGATGATTGTCTGGTTTTGGTGCATTGATGATTAACTGACTGTTTTGGTGCATTGATGATTAACTGACTGTTTTGGTGCATTGATAATTGTCTGGTTTTGGTGCATTGATGATTAATTGACTGTTTTGGTGCATTGATGATTAACTGACTGTTTTGGTGCATTGATGATTAACTGACTGTTTTGGTGCATTGATGATTGTCTGGTTTTGGTGCATTGATGATTAACTGACTGTTTTGGTGCATTGATGATTAACTGACTGTTTTGGTGCATTGATGATTAACTGACTGTTTTGGTGCATTGATGATTAACTGACTGTTTTGGTGCATTGATAATTGTCTGGTTTTGGTGCATTGATGATTAATTGACTGTTTTGGTGCATTGATGATTGTCTGGTTTTGGTGCATTGATGATTAATTGACTGTTTTGCTGCATTGATGATTAATTGACTGCTTTGCTGCATTGATGATTAATTGACTGTTTTGCTGCATTGATGATTAATTGACTGCTTTGCTGCATTGATGATTAATTGACTGTTTTGGTGCATTGATGATTAATTGACTGCTTTGGTGCATTGATGATTGTCTGGTTTTGGTGCGTTGATGATTAATTGACTGTTTTGGTGCATTGATGAATAATTGACTGTTTTGTTGCATTGATGATTAACTGACTGCTTTGGTGCGTTGATGATTAATTGACTGCTTTGGTGCGTTGATGATTAACTGACTGCTTTGGTGCGTTGATGATTAACTGACTGCTTTGGTGCGTTGATGATTAATTGACTGCTTTGGTGCGTTGATGATTAATTGACTGCTTTGGTGCGTTGATGATTAAATGACTGCTTTGGTGCATTGATGATTAATTGACTGCTTTGGTGCATTGATGATTAATTGACTGCTTTGGTGCGTTGATGATTAAATGACTGCTTTGGTGCATTGATGATTAATTGACTGCTTTGGTGCATTGATGATTAATTGACTGCTTTGGTGCGTTGATGATTAATTGACTGCTTTGGTGCGTTGATTATTAATTGACTGCTTTGGTGCGTTGATGATTAATTGACTGCTTTGGTGCGTTGATGATTAAATGACTGCTTTGGTGCATTGATGATTAATTGACTGCTTTGGTGCATTGATGATTAATTGACTGCTTTGGTGCGTTGATGATTAATTGACTGCTTTGGTGCGTTGATGATTAACTGACTGCTTTGGTGCGTTGATGATTAACTGACTGCTTTGGTGCGTTGATGATTAACTGACTGCTTTGGTGCGTTGATGATTAACTGACTGCTTTGGTGCGTTGATGATTAATTGACTGCTTTGGTGCGTTGATGATTAACTGACTGCTTTGGTGCGTTGATGATTAACTGACTGCTTTGGTGCGTTGATGATTAATTGACTGCTTTGGTGCGTTGATGATTAATTGACTGCTTTGGTGCGTTGATGATTAACTGACTGCTTTGGTGCGTTGATGATTAACTGACTGCTTTGGTGCGTTGATGATTAACTGACTGCTTTGGTGCGTTGATGATTAACTGACTGCTTTGGTGCGTTGATGATTAACTGACTCCTTTGGTGCATTGACGATTAATCGTCTGCTTTTGGTGCATTGATGAATATTTGTCTGTTTTGGTGCATTGACAGTTTTTGGTGCATTTACGATTCGTTTTATGTTTTGGTGCATTGAGAAATTAATTGTTTGCGTTTTTTTTTTTTTGGTGCCTTGATACGTTATCTGTTTTGGTGCATTGATGAATAATTGTCTGGTTTTGGTCCATTGAGGATAAATTTATGGTTTTAGTGCATCGACAATTAATTGTTTGTGTGGTGCATCGACAAATAATAGTCAGTTTTTGGTGAATTGATGATTAATTGTCTGTTTTTTTGGTGCATTGAAGAATAAGTGTTTGTTTTTGGCTCATTGACGATAAACTAATAAAATAATTGTCTGTTTTTGGTGCATTGATTAATTGTTTGTTTTCAGTGCCTTGATGAATAAGAATCTGTTTTTGGTTAATTCATGAATTTTTTAATTCATCACTGTTTTGTCTAATTTGGTGCACTGACGAATAAATGTCTGATTTGGGGCTCATAGAGAAATCTAATATTCT
Organism: Danio rerio; assembly: GCF_052040795.2. NCBI lineage: Eukaryota > Metazoa > Chordata > Actinopteri > Cypriniformes > Danionidae > Danio > Danio rerio. The sequence goes on along the minus strand of NC_141034.1, from coordinate 57,397,342 downwards.
ATTTTTGTTTTATTCTTTAGGCCTAGACAAATTGATACATTTATTAACGTCATTTTTATAGAGTGCATTTTTTTTTAAATCCTCTGAGATGAGAAATCTTGTATGTGTGTCTGTGTGTGTTCAGGAATTGACTGATCTGGGTCGGGATCCTCCAGCGCAGTGCTCCGCGGGACCCGTCGGCGATGACTGTGAGTTACTTTAATATTATTATTAATATTATTATTATACACTCTCATCATCCTCCTCACATCACTGCTTCACCATAATCAGATGTTTCTCTCTCCTTATTTGCAGTGTTTCACTGGCAAGCTACAATTATGGGTCCTGTAAGTGGATATATGAGCTTATTTGCGTAACAGTGACGTTTATTTGCATGCTGTGACTGTATTGTTTCTGCATCATGTAAATCAGGCAACTTTACCCTGTTGTTTTTGTTTTTACAGAATGACAGTCCATATCAAGGCGGTGTGTTTTTCTTGACTATTCATTTTCCTACAGACTACCCTTTCAAACCACCTAAGGCAAGGATTATTAGCTGGATTGTCAAAGTTTTAGAGCAGTATCATTTCTGTTGTGTTTTAATGGAGTCTTTTCTGCTCAACAAGCATTTGTTCACCAATTACATTTTGAGTTCACCATTGATGTAGTCTTTGATGCTAACATGGCATTATGCAACAAATCAAACTAATTAATTAATCTGCTAATAAAAACAGCGATTTTTCCTACAAGTTTACCGCAGATAGTCAGAAACCCTCTGCTGCTCCAGAGATCTACAGTCAAATGTAAGTAGCTATGTGTTCTGATCCTCTGTTTCTGCTTCTCATTCACAGGTTGCGTTCACCACAAGAATTTATCACCCAAATATTAACAGTAATGGCAGCATCTGTTTGGATATTCTAAGGTCACAGTGGTCTCCTGCATTAACTATCTCTAAAGGTGAGACGTACACACATGGTGGCCTTCTAAGAAATGATTTTACGTAAAGGGTTAGGTCACCCAAACGTTATAATTAGCCCATGTTTTTTATTCTTCAAGTCAAAGTGTGCAAAGATACATTTCTTTCTCATATTTGTTTAGGAATTATCTATTTTTTTTATTATTTATTTAATTGTGTATTTTATTTGATTATTTATTTAACTTTTTTTCTGGTACAGTATGTGTATTTTTTTTCTGGTACAGTATGTGCTTGCCTCTTTTGACCTAAAAAGAGCACCTACTTCTGCTACCCACAAATCAGGTAATCAGCTAGACCTTATTTACACACGACACTGCTTCACTGATCAAACAATAGTAACTCCACTACAAATATCTGATCATTTCCTTCTGTCTCTCAACATCCACATTACTCCTGAGCCGCCACACACTCCAACACTGGTTACCTTTCGCAGAAACCTACGATCTCTCTCACCCAACAGACTATCCACCATTGTTTCAGACTCTCTTCCTCCATCTCGCAAACTCACTGCACTTGATTCGAACAGTGCCACTAATACACTCTGCTCCACACTAGCATCATGTCTAGACCGATTATGTCCTCTTGCATCCAGGCCAGCCCGTGCCAGTCCTCCTGCACCCTGGCTCTCAGATGCTCTCCGTGAGCATCGCTCAAAACTTCGGGCTGCGGAGAGAATTTGGCGGAAAACTAAAAATCCTGCACATCTCTTAACATACCAAACTCTTCTGTCCTCTTTCTCAGCTGAGGTTACTTCTGCAAAGTAGACGTATTACCGTCTGAAAATCAACAATGCCACTAATCCTCGCCTACTTTTTAAAACATTTTCCTCCCTCCTCTATCCTCCTCCTCCACCCGCATCCTCCACACTTACTACTGATGACTTTGCTACATTCTTCTGCACCAAAACTGCAAAAATCAGTGCTCAATTTGCTGCACCTACAACAAACACGCAAGATACAACACCAACACCACACACACTCACCTCTTTTTCTCAGCTCTCTGAGTCTGAGGTGTCCAAACTTGTGCTATCTAGCCATGCAACCACCTGTCCACTCGATCCCATTCCCTCTCATCTCTTGCAAGCCATCTCTCCTGCAGTCATACCAACACTGACTCACATAATTAACACATCTCTTGACTCTGGTTTATTCCCCACTACATTTAAGCAGGCTAGGGTAACCCCACTGCTAAAGAAACCCAACCTGGACCATACGCTACTTGAAAACTACAGACCAGTATCCCTGCTTCCATTCATGGCCAAGATTCTGGAGAAAGTAGTGTTCAATCAGGTCCTGGACTTTCTTACTCAAAACAATCTCATGGACAACAAGCAATCCGGCTTTAAGAAAGGCCACTCAACTGAGACTGCCCTGCTCTCGGTCGTGGAGGATCTCAGACTGGCTAAAGCAGACTCTAAATCATCAGTCCTCATTTTGCTGGACTTGTCAGCTGCTTTTGACACTGTCAACCACCAGATCCTGCTATCTACGCTTGAGTCACTGGGCGTTGCGGGCACTGTTATACAATGGTTCAGATCTTACCTCTCTGACAGGTCATTCAGGGTGTCTTGGAGGGGAGAGGTGTCCAACCTACAGCATCTAAACACTGGGGTACCTCAAGGCTCTGTTCTTGGGCCACTTCTCTTCTCCATCTACACATCATCTCTAGGACCAGTCATCCAGAGACATGGATTCTCCTACCACTGCTATGCTGATGACACCCAGCTATACCTCTCTTTTCATCCTGATGATCCCTCCGTTCCAGCTCGTATCTCAGCCTGCCTGTTGGATATTTCACACTGGATGAAAGATCATCATCTTCAGCTGAACCTCGCAAAAACGGAAATGCTTATAGTTTCTGCCAACCCGACTCTACACCATAACTTTTCAATCCAGATGGATGGGGCAACCATTACTGCATCCAAAATGGTGAAAAGCCTTGGAGTAACGATTGATGACCAACTAAACTTCTCTGACCACATTTCTAGAACTGCTCGATCGTGCAGATTTGCACTCTATAACATCAGAAAGATCCGACCCTTCTTATCTGAACATGCAGCTCAACTCCTTGTTCAAGCTCTTGTTCTCTCCAAACTGGATTACTGCAACTCTCTACTAGCTGGGCTTCCAGCTAACTCTATCAAGCCTCTTCAACTGCTCCAGAATGCAGCAGCACGGGTTGTCTTCAATGAACCTAAACGAGCACATGTCACTCCGCTGCTAGTCCGTTTGCACTGGCTGCCAGTTGCTGCTCGCATCAAATTCAAAACTCTGATGTTTGCCTACAAAGTGACTTCTGGCCTAGCACCTTCTTATCTGCACTCACTTCTGCAGATCTATGTGCCCTCCAGAAACTTGCGTTCTGTGAATGAACGTCGCCTCGTGGTTCCATCCCAAAGAGGGAAAAAATCACTTTCGCGAACGCTCACGCTCAATCTGCCCAGTTGGTGGAATGAACTCCCTAACTGCATCAGAACAGCAGAGTCACTCGCTATTTTCAAGAAACGACTAAAAACTCAACTATTTAGTCTCCACTTCACTTCCTAATCTTCAATTGCCTCTTTGAATATCACACTAATTGTACAAAAAAAAAAAAAAAAAAAAAAAAACTACTAACACTTCCCTTCTTAGACTTTACAGACCTGAAACTTGCCTTTAGTACTTATTCATTGTTGCTCTTAGTTGTGTAAATTGCTTCCTTGTCCTCATGTGTAAGTCGCTTTGGATAAAAGCGTCTGCTAAATGACTAAATGTAAATGTAAATGTAAATGTAAATTTAGCAGTACTAGTTAAGAACTATATAAGAAGTATTAAGGAAGATAGAAGAAATATATATAAATCAGTACACAATGAACATTTTTGTCAATGTCTCTGAATATAGGCTAAATATTTTAGTGCGTATTCAACCGTTATATTCATTAAATAAGAGTTTGCTCACCGAACATCTTTATGAATAGAAAGATAGATAGTAAATTCACATTTAAAGGGCACCTATGTTAATTCTTTAATTTAATTTAATGAGTCTTTTGTGTCTCCAGGATGTCAGATTATTTATTATACCTTTTATAAGATGCTATTATATAGAGCTGCACGATTCTGGCTAAAATAAGAATCGCGATTTTTTTTTTTTTTTTTTTTTTGCTTAAAATAAAGATCAGGATTTTCTCACGATTCTGTAGATGTAAAGGTATGGTAAAAACAAACATACGGCACAACATCCATAATAATATAAATATAATATTGAATTATTATGTTTGAGATATATGCTTGCAATCTGTCATATTAGACAAATTTATTCACTGGTAAAATCAGACATTTGCCATTATCAGATTATATTCAACAATATATAGGCTAGAGTAGTTATACTGACACTGTACACATTTATTTTCATGCACAACTGTGTGTTCGCTATGAAAGAAAACACATATCAAACGCTTGCTGTAATCATAACTCTATAATGCGCTATGATCATTTAAATGAAGTGCACACTTTCAGTTTCATTTTGACTGCTAAGCGCTTGTTCATACTTCGCGCGCGGCTCCCAAACGATCACTCTGTGCCACAATCTGAATATTATTTACAACTGTATTACCTGTTACTCACAACATGTGCAGGTTCTGTTCACTAAAGTAGACACGCACGCGTCCATCATTAAGTAGAGAGTGCGCGTCCTCTCTGTTATAACAGCTCACGGTCAGCAGCTCACGTCACATGTGATTTCCCGGCCGCGAAAACATCATTATATGAAGACAAAAATGACATTTTAGGTAAATTATACCTTATAAATACAGTATGTGACTCATTCAACATCATTTGGAGGGGTCAATGTCACTGAGCAATGTGTGTGAAACAATGAAAAGATTCGCGCAGCCGCCTTTTTTTCTCTCCTGAACTTGAAAATATGATTGACAGAATCGTAGAAATGCTGGATTAAGATCATCTAGGGGGTCGAATCGAGATCGCCATCTTTTAACGATTAATTGTGCAGCTCTATTATATTTATATTTTAGTATCAGGTAGCGGTTTTTATTGTACTGCGCCTTTAAGGCTTCACGCCCACAATTTCTACATGCATTTCTGCGTGCCTTAATCTCCTCCCTCGGCTGCGTCAGACAACAGACAGGCATAAAGGAGGCAGATCTCCTGTAACGTGTGTGAGAAATACTACAGTAAGAAGTTCACCAATGAGGATTTGATGCATTTGTTGTGGAGTTGCAACGATGAGTCACTCACAATGTCGTTACAAAGTTCACGCACACACACAGCGCAGACACACACACAGCGCAGACGGTGCGCACGTTTAGCTTTGCACTCTTTTTGCACTCAAATGTGACAGAATACAGGCTCCACTGCTGTGTGGATATCTGTTATGTTAATGTACAGAATAAACCTGATTTAACGTCCACAAACTGGGATTGAAGCGTCTTTTATAACTGTTCTGTTCTGTGCTGATGCAGTGAATCTGAAGTGAATCGCTGTACTTCATAACACACATGCTCTGATTTAAAACATGTTAAACCTGTAAAACTCACTCTCGATCACATTTGATGATGATTGATGATCCTAGCGAACTGAACAGAGCTTTTATTCCCGGTTGCTTTGCGCACGTCCTGCCTTATTGATATGATTATACACGTGACTACCGGGACATGTTATTACGCAGCTGTCAATCAATATTAGTGGGCGGGGGGACCGCACTCCTACGCCAAGTTGTGGTCAGTCTGAAAACCGCTCCAATTGGTCCACCATATGTTGTTAAATTGAAAATAAGGTCTGTGTGTGTTTATATCAGCCCAATATGACGGTTTATACACTATACCTACACTCATGTCTGTCCAAACAGCTTGAAGAGTAGATGTTTCACCATAGATGCCCTTTAAAGATAATGCATTTAAATAAATTAAACATTTAAACAGTTGTTGCAACAAAAAAAAGACAAACTACCAAATCAAATCAACTAAATAACAAATTTAGTTGATTTGATTTGGTAGTTTGTCCTTTGTTTATGTTATTTTTATATTTTTAAGGTTTCTCTTGATCTTTCCTGTTTATTAAAATGTTTTTAATGTTTCTCCCCCACATGTTCATTTGTGTGTAGTAATTTTTCGACTGATCTTCAGTTATTTTGTGAAATGAGTTCATCAGTTTTGACTAATATAATGGATATGCACAGATATATTATTGTCAAGCCATTATGAGTTTCAAATATTGATCTGTGAGGGGTGAACTCATATGCCGAGTGCTGTATATAAACTATTTTACTGTTTAATTAACATGTAAAGGGGAGCTAATTAACAATAAAGTCACATCACGCACCCCTCAGTCCAACACAAGTGCAGTAAAGTGCATCCATCATAATATAAAGTGCCCCACGCAGCTCCAGAGAGCGAATAAAGTCTGAAATAAAAGGGAACTCATGCATTTTTCATGCAATTATTCATATTTACAACTTTTTAAACCGTTCTGTGTAACTTCTGGTGAGAAACATCCGTCGTTGTCGTGTGAGGGATCTTTTATTATGTGTGGATGTGTATTATTGGACTTATTTTGGAGGAAAAACTCCAACCTGCTGTTATTTGTAAAGCAGAGGACACATTTGACTGCATTCAAGTGGATTTAGAAAGTAGTTTGAGCAGGAGTAAATCACTGGCTAATCTTTATTTGTTTTTGAGAGTGCCATTGTCAGATCTGAGATATTGATGCTGTTTATGCTAATCTTCTGCTGTTTCTGCTGCAGTTCTTTTGTCCATCTGCTCGCTGTTATGTGATCCAAACCCAGATGATCCGTTAGTGCCAGAGATAGCACGTATCTATAAAACAGACAATGAAAAGTAAGTGTGTGTGTGTGTGTTGTGTTGTGTTCATATATGTATATAAACTCATGTACAGAGCACCGGAAAGTATTGATAGCGCTTCACTTACTCCACATTTGTTTGTTACAGCCTTATTCCAAAATAGATTAAATTAATTGATTCCCTCAACATTCTACACACAATCCCCCATAATGACAAGGTGAAGAAAGCACAGGCTTTGCTCAACACTTTGTTGATGCACCTTTGTCAGTGATTACAGCCTCAAGTCTTGTTGATTATGATGCCACAAGCTCTGCTCACCTGTCTTTGGGAATTTTCACTCTTCCTCTTTGCAGCACTTCTCAAGCTCTATCAGGTTAGATGGGAAGTGACGGTGTGCAGACATTTTCAAATCTCTCCAGAGATGTTCTATAGGATTAAGGTCTGGGCTCTGGCTGGGCCACTCAAGGACATTCACTGAGTTATTGTTGTGCCACTCCATTGATATGTTGGCGGTGTGCTTTGGGTCATTGTCCTGCTGGAAGATGAAGCGTCGCCCCAGTCTGAGGTGGAGAGCACTCTTGTGCAGGTCTTCATTCAGGATGTCTCTGTACATCGCTGCATTCATCTTTCCCTCTATCCTGACTAGTCTTCCAGTTCCTGCTGCTGAAACACATCCCCACAGCATGATGCCAACACCACCATGCTTCACTGTAGGGATGCTGTTAGCCTGCTGATGAGCGCCGCCTGCTGTTCTCCAAACGTAACGCCTGGCGTTCACTCCAAACAGTTCAGTTTGAGTCTCATCAGAGCAGAGAGTTTAGTTTCTGATGCTCAGAGAGTCCTTCAGATGCCTTCTGGCAGATTCCAGGCGGGGAGTTTCTTCCGTCTGGCCGCTCTACCATACAGATGCCTGATTGGTGGATTGCTGCACAGATGGTTGTCCTTCTGTAAGGTTCTTCTCTCTCCACAGAAGAACGCTGGAGCTCAGACAGAGTATTGATCACCTCCCTGACTAAGGCTCTTCTTCCCTGATCACTCGTCTTAGATGGCTGGCCAGCTCTAGGAAGAGTCCTGGTGGTTAAACATCTTCCACTGACAGATGATGGAGGCCGCTCTGCTCATTGGAACTTTCAGAGCAGCAGAAATGTTTCTGTAAGCTTCCCCAGCCTTGTGCCTCCAGACGATCCTGTCTTGGAGGTCTACAGACAATTCCTTTGTCTTCATGCTTGGTTTGTGCTTTGACATGCACTGTCAACCCTGAGCCCTTATATAGACAGGTTTAGCCTTTTCAGATCATGTCCATCAGCTGAATTGAGCACAGGTGAACTCCAATAAGCTGCTGAAACATCTCCAGAATGATCAGTGGAGACAGAATGAACCTGAGCTCAATGTAGAGCTTCAGACAAAGGCTGTGAATTCTGATGTACATGTGATTCTTCAGCTTTTTATTTTTAATAAATGTGCAACAAGTTCAAAAACTCTTTCTTCACATTGTCATTATAGGGGATTGTGTGTAGAATGTTGAGGAAATCAATCCATTTAATTCAAATTGGAATGGGGCTGTAACTTAAAGAAATGTGGAAAAAGTGAAGCGCTGTCAATACTTCTTGAATGCTGTGCGTGCGTGTGTGCGAGACCAGAAATTTTAAAGGGAGTCGGTGGAGTTGGTGAAATAGGGTGGACCTCAGTGCCCACTCTTAAACTATGTGTAAAATAACTAGCTTCTTTATCATGGTTTCTGCAGGTTTCACAGAGTTCAATTTAAGACTTGTTTAAGATCATTATAAATGGAATTTTAGACCCATAAAGGGCTAAAGACTAAAAAATGCTTCAAATTACCCAGATGGAAAAGATTTTTATTTACCCTATCAATTTTTTTTAATTATTTAATACATTTAATAATACAATAATACATTATTATTAAATATATATATTACATTACATTATTTAGCAAAATATTTTAAATATTGTGTAAAAACAAGCAAGCTCTAGTTGTATCCACACATGTTTCTTTAAAATAAAAAAGATTAAAAAAAATCTTTTAAAAGTTTTAAAAACTATAATAAACTAAATTTATGCACAACAATCTGTCCAGGTCAGTGTCCTGAGCAGTAAATACATGGTGAACTTTTAAACAAATGTTATTGTAAGGAAAATAAGTAAACCATTATGATAAATAAAGTTAAAAATGACCTTTTTAAATAAAAAGTTTAAAGTTTTATTGAGATGATTGCTGATGATTGTTTGGGTTTTGGCCAGATTTGGTAGCAATACATGAACAAAGGAAAATCAAGACCTGTTTAGAAAAGATTTAAGACCTGCAACACAATATTTTAGTAAATTTTAGACTTTTTAAGGCCTAAAATTTGGATTTTAAGATTCAAGACATTTTAAGACCCTGCAGAAACCCTGTTTATATGATGATCTCTGATAATGTAAGATAATATTGATTTCTTGATCTCCTGATTCCATCATGGAGCTGAAAATTTAAGATGAATGGGCACTCCAGCCTTTCCCAAGGAATTCACAAAACACAGATGTCATGCAATAAAACAATACACTTTTTAGTCTGAACAGAAGATCTGCAAGTTTAACTCAGAATTCTGACTTTAAAAGCCACAATAACCTTTTTTTATGATTTAGTGGCTGAACGGGCTTCCATAACAAGCAGATCCTTTAATCCAGCAATAAATATATAATTCTAAGCCTTTTAAACTAATTCTGATAATGACCTTTTTCTTTATTAGGCTGGAAACAAAAAATAGACAAAAACTTATGACAACATTAAAGAGTGAGTGAGTGAGTGAGTGAGTGAGTGAGTGAGTGAGTGAGTGAGTGAGTGAGTGAGTGAGTGAGTGAGTGAGTGAGTGAGTGAGTGAGTGAGTGAGTGAGTGAGTGAGTGAGTAAAAGAATGGATGTATAAGTAAATAGTAAAGAATGAGTGAGAAGTAAATAAATGAATAAATAAATAAGTGAATGAATGAATAAGTGAGTCAATGGAAAATGAATGGATAAGTAAATAATGAATGAGTAAGAAATAAACAAATTAATGAGTAAGTAAATGAATGAATGAATAAGTGAGTGAATGAATGAATGAATAAATAAATAAATAAAAAATAAACGAATGAATAAGTAAATAATAAGTAATGAATAATAAATTAATGAATGAGTAAATGAATGAATAAGTGAACGAATGAATTAATAAATAAGTAAATAGATAAATGAATGAATAATTAAATAAATAAATAAAAAATAAACGAATGAATAAGTAAATAATAAGTAATGAATAATAAATAAATTAATTAAGGAATGAGTGAATGAATGAATTGATGAATAAGTAAATAGATGAATGAATGAATAAATAAATAAATAAAAAATAAACGAATGAATAAGAAATGAATAAATTAATGAATGAGTGAATGAATAAGTGAATGAATGAATTAATGAATAAGTAAATAGATGAATGAATGAATGAATGAATGAATGAATAAATAAATGAATGAACGAAAAATAAACGAATGAATAAGTAAATAATAAGTAATGAATAAGAAATAAATAAATTATTGAATGAGTAAATGAATGAATGAATAAGTGAAGGAATGAATTGATGAATAAGTAAATAGATAAATGAATGAATGAATAAATAAATAAAAAATAAACGAATGAATAAGTAAATAATAAGTAATGAATAAGAAATGAATAAATTAATGAATGAGTGAATGAATGAATAAGTGAATGAATGAATTAATGCATAAGTAAATAGATAAATGAATGAATGAATGAATGAATGAATGAATGAAAAATAAACGAATGAATAAGTAAATAATACGTAATGAATAATTAATTAATTAATGAATGAGTGAATGAATGAATAAGTGAATGAATGAATTGATGAATAAGTAAATAGATAAATGAATGAATAAATAAATAAATAAATAAAAAAAATGAATAAATAAGTAAATAATAAGTAATGAATAAATTAATGAATGAGTGAATGAATGAATAAGTGAATGAATGAATTAATGAATAAGTAAATAGATGAATGAATGAAAAATAAACGAATGAATAAGTAAATAATAAGTAATGAATAAGAAATAAATAAATTATTGAATGAGTAAATGAATGAATGAATAAGTGAAGGAATGAATTGATGAATAAGTAAATAGATAAATGAATGAATGAATAAATAAAAAATAAACGAATGAATAAGTAAATAATAAGTAATGAATAAGAAATGAATAAATTAATGAATGAATAAGTGAATGAATGAATTGATGAATAAGTAAATAGATGAATGAATGAATGAATGAATGAATAAATAAATAAATAAATAAATAAAAAATAAACGAATGAATAAGTAAATAATAAGTAACAAATAAGAAATGAATAAATTAATGAATGAATGAGTGAATGAATGAATAAGTGAATGAATGAATTAATGAATAAGTAAATAGATGAATGAATGAATGAATGAATAAATAAATAAATAAAAAATAAACGAATGAATAAGTAAATAATAAGTAATGAATAAGAAATAAATAAATTATTGAATGAGTAAATGAATGAATGAATAAGTGAAGGAAGGAATGAATGGATAAGTAAATAGATAACTAAATGAATGAATGAATAAATAAATAAATAAAAAATAAACGAATGAATAAGTAAATAATAAGTAATGAATAAGAAATTAATTAATTAATGAATGAGTGAATGAATGAATAAGTGAATGAATGAATTGATGTGTAAGTAAATAGATAAATGAATAAATAAATAAATAAAAAATAAACGAATGAATAAGTCAATTATAAGTGATGAATAAGAAATTAATAAATTAATGAATGAGTGAATGAATGAATAAGTGAATGAATGAATTAATGAATAAGTAAATAGATAAATGAATGAATAATTAAATAAATAAATAAAAAATAAACGAATGAATAAGTAAATAATAAGTAATGAATAATAAATTAATTAAGGAATGAGTGAATGAATGAATTGATGAATAAGTAAATAGATGAATGAATGAATAAATAAATAAATAAAAAATAAACGAATGAATAAGAAATGAATAAATTAATGAATGAGTGAATGAATAAGTGAATGAATGAATTAATGAATAAGTAAATAGATGAATGAATGAATGAATGAATGAATGAATGAATGAATGAATGAATGAATAAATGAATGAAAAATAAACGAATGAATACGTAAATAATAAGTAATGAATAAGAAATAAATAAATTATTGAATGAGTAAATGAATGAATGAATAAGTGAAGGAATGAATTGATGAATAAGTAAATAGATAAATGAATGAATGAATAAATAAATAAAAAATAAACAAATGAATAAGTAAATAATAAGTAATGAATAAGAAATGAATAAATTAATGAATGAGTGAATGAATGAATAAGTGAATGAATGAATTAATGCATAAGTAAATAGATAAATGAATGAATGAATGAATGAAAAATAAACGAATGAATAAGTAAATAATACGTAATGAATAATTAATTAATTAATTAATTAATGAGTGAATGAATGAATAAGTGAATGAATGAATTGATGAATAAGTAAATAGATAAATGAATGAATAAATAAATAAATAAATAAAAAAAAAAATGAATAAATAAGTAAATAATAAGTAATGAATAAGAAATGAATAAATTAATGAATGAGTGAATGAATGAATAAGTGAATGAATGAATTAATGAATAAGTAAATAGATGAATGAATGAAAAATAAACGAATGAATAAGTAAATAATAAGTAATAATTAAGAAATAAATAAATTATTGAATGAGTAAATGAATGAATGAATAAGTGAAGGAATGAATTGATGAATAAGTAAATAGATAAATGAATGAATGAATAAATAAAAAATAAACGAATGAATAAGTAAATAATAAGTAATGAATAAGAAATGAATAAATTAATGAATGAATAAGTGAATGAATGAATTGATGAATAAGTAAATAGATGAATGAATGAATGAATGAATGAATAAATAAATAAATAAATAAAAAATAAACGAATGAATAAGTAAATAATAAGTAACGAATAAGAAATGAATAAATTAATGAATGAATGAGTGAATGAATGAATAAGTGAATGAATGAATTAATGAATAAGTAAATAGATGAATGAATGAATGAATGAATAAATAAATAAATAAAAAATAAACGAATGAATAAGTAAATAATAAGTAATGAATAAGAAATAAATAAATTATTGAATGAGTAAATGAATGAATGAATAAGTGAAGGAAGGAATGAATGGATAAGTAAATAGATAACTAAATGAATGAATGAATAAATAAATAAATAAAAAATAAACGAATGAATAAGTAAATAATAAGTAATGAATAATAAATTAATTAATTAATGAATGAGTGAATGAATGAATAAGTGAATGAATGAATTGATGTGTAAGTAAATAGATAAATGAATAAATAAATAAATAAAAAATAAACGAATGAATAAGTCAATTATAAGTGATGAATAAGAAATTAATAAATTAATGAATGAGTGAATGAATGAATAAGTGAATGAATGAATTAATGAATAAGTAAATCGATAAATAAATGAATGAATGAATGAATAAATAATAAACGAATGAATAAGTAAATAATAAGTAATGAATAAGAAATAAATAAATAAATTATTGAATGAGTAAATGAATGAATGAATAAGTGAAGGAATGAATTGATGAATAAGTAAATAGATAACTGAATGAATGAATGAATGAATAAATAAATAAATAAAAAACAAACGAATGAATAAGTAAATAATAAGTAATGAATAATAATTAATTAATGAATAAGTAAATTGATGAATGAATTAATAAATAAGTAAATATATAAATGAATGAATGAATGAAGGAATGAAAAATTAAATAGTAAGTAATGAATGAGAAGTAAATAAATGAGAGAGAGAGAGAGAGAGAGAGAGAGAGAGAGAGAGAGAGAGAGAGAGAGAGAGAGAGAGAATCTGCTGACTTTTATATCTCTGCTCCACTCAGGTACAACAGAATAGCTCGGGAATGGACTCAAAAATACGCCATGTGATACCAGAGGAGCCAATCTGCAGTATAGCTGGAAAAAAAATCAACTTTTCTTATTATTTTCTTCTCCTCCTTTACTTTGTTTTTGTTGTTCTTCCCTCAACGAATTGACGGATCCGGTGTAAATCCAGACCATATCAGCTCTGCTCAGTCCTCCCGACCCCATCAGCAGTCATTCAATCACACTGTAAAAACACAACGAGACCACAACATGATAAAGACCCACACTTTGTTTGGTGTTCAGAAAACGCTCGTGTCAAAGAAGCATGTTTTAACTACGAGCTCAGCCATTTTTTATTACGGTACACACAGAGTGAAACGCTTCTGACTCCCGCCACTGGCTATAGAGGTGCTATTCAAGAAGTCGATCTTTTGCTTTCATGTTTTTATATGCTTTTACAATAGCAATGAGAACTTCGGTCTGTGAAATATATATATATTCTTGCTTATAACCCGACTGTTTCTTACCAAAATCAGTCATGTCATTGTATCAGCAGTAATGGAGATAATAAAATATTTTGCATGTTAATGGAACACCGTAATTGGTCAAACAGTGAATATCTGCGAATACATGTCCACTTCTGAAATCTGGGTTTGTTACTCCTCCTCTCTCCTGTTTTGGATGTTTTTAGGACGGAGAGCTGTTAGTTCGTCTTTCCTCCTAAACACTGTTCTCTCGTTGCACTGAATATTCGTGATCGGACGCTCCCATTGGACGACCGATCAACTAATATCTCTTAATAGCTGTTCATTTTGTTTGCTCAATAAAGTTGCTGAACTATAATCGTGTCTTTCTTTATGCATATCAGCGACTGAGAGGATTATAAATGTGGACAAATCTGACATGTTCACTTTTCAACACAGATAAGGCTAGTCCTGTTTTCAATCTGGTGCTATGATGATGTGTTTGTAGCTCCGCCCTCTTCTGAAGAAGGCACAATCTCATTTGAATTTAAAGTGACAGTCACCAAAATGCCACAAATTCGGATTAAAGCCTTAAAGGGTCAGTTTCAGTGAGCTGGAGGACATTATTTGTGTGCCATTCTCAGCTCAAACTATATAGGGAGAACAGAGATGCATTTTACACATTACATCCGGGCATAACTGCTCCCCTTTAAATAAAGACTTCAATTTTATTGAATTGCTATACAATCAGCGGCCACTTTATTAGGTACACCTTACTAGTTGCTGGTTGGACTCCTTTCTTGATCCTTCATGGCGTAGATTCAACAAGCTACTGGAAATTTTCCTCAGAGATTTTGCTCCATATTGTCATGATAGCATCACACAGTTGCTGCAGATTTGTCGGCTGCACATCCATGATGCCAATCTCCCGTTCCACCACATCCCAAAGCTGCTCTATTGGATTGAGCTCTGGTGACTGTGGAGGCCATTTGAGTACAGTGAACTCATCGTCATGTTCAAGAAAGCAGTCTGAGATGATTGAGCTTTATGACATGCTGCGTTATCCTGCTGGAAGTAGCCATCAGAAGATGGAGACACTGTGCTCATAAAGGGATGGACATGGTCAGCAGCAATACTCAGGTAGGCTGTGGCGTTGATGCTCAATTGGTACTAATGGACCCAAAGAAAATCTCCCCCACACCATTACACCACCACCACCAGCCTGAACCGCTGATACAAGGCAGGATGATCCATGCTTTCATGCTGTTGAGGCCGAATTGTGAGCCGAGCATCCGAATGTGTCAGCAGAAATGGAGACTCCCCAGGTAAAAAAAAAAAAAAAGTGGACTAAAATGCACTTTATTTAGGTATACTTAGTACACTTTTCAGTAATGTACTAAAAGTGCTCTATTTTCGCACACTAATTTTGTACTTAATGTACTAAAAGATAATATTAAGTATATGTTAAGATAAACTTCATACCATCTAAGTGTACTCAACTGTGCTATTTTGAGACACCCTGAAATTGAACTAAAATGTGCTTTTAACATTCTATATCTGTATTTTAAAAAAATATATATTTAGTTACAACTAGAAATACACTTGAACCCTTCTTTTAAACATATAAATATATTTATGACTATTTTAAAGTATAATAGTAATATATTAAAATAATATACAAATTGTATAAAAGTGTGCTAAATACTGTATTAAAAGTGCTCGATTTTCCCAAACTAATTTTGTATTTAATGTACTTAAAATTAGTATTAAGCACTTTTTAAGATAAACATAAGTACATCTAAGTGTACTCAACTGTGCTATTATGAGACACCATGAAGCTGATCTAGAATGTGCTTTTAACATAATAAACATTTATTTAAAGAATATATTTTGAAGGGATTCTGTGTGTAGAAAGAAAACAGCATCTGTGCTTCATCAAAACACTTCAATCTTTTTGTGCAATAAACCACAAGTGCAAAAATACCTTATGGGAGGAACAAAAACTGAGAACACACAAATATAAATAAGATGCAACATTACAGCACATATCTGAAATGTAAAGACATTTTGGGAAAATGTACTTCTACTACAAAACATTACTAATAGATTTTTAATAAAGTCAATTTAATATAAACTTAAAATTACCACACTCAAAATCAGTTTAAGTGTTAGAGATAATAATGCATTCACATTAAGTGTACTTAAGTACAACTTTTGGGAAAATGTACTTTACTACAATACATTACTAATAGATTTTTTATATATTAACTTATTTTAAGCTTAGGATTAGTATGTAAACACTGTACTAAAAATCAACTCATGTTTAAAGCACACTTTTGAAAAACACACTAATAAAACTCTTCTGGATGTTTTTTCTGTAGTGTACTTTATTGTAGTACACTAAACATTTATTTAAGTATTACTGGTATTTAGTATACTTTTGTCAAGTGTACTAAACTCCTACTGAAGTATAAACATACTTTTAATCAGGATATTTATAGTGTAAAACCATCAAACTATTATTTAACACAAAAAAAATAACAATGTACTAAAAATGTATTTGCGGGTATTTAAGTGTATTTTAGTTGCATTTAATTATATATTCTTTTCACCTGGGCATCAGAGCAGCAACGTTTCTCCAATCTTCTATTGTCCAGTTTTGGTGAGTCTGTGTGAATTGTAGCCTCAGTTTCCTGTTCTTAGCTGACAGGAGCGGCACCCGGTGTGCTCTTCTGCTGCTGTATCTTTATACAACCAGTTTAGACAACCTGATTTCATATTCAAGGTGTGAATTGTACATTGAGGATCAGGGGGGTCAAATTTTCCGGTAATGTTAGTTTCTGTATTTTTAATTACAGTACATTTAATCTTTAAATCAAACTTGTTTTCAGTGTTTTGATGGATATTGAGTGGTCCTCATTGACATTAGTGATAATTAACAAAAGTTGATAAGTTTGCATTCCTGTACTGTACCAATAGAGGAATTACCAACCTACGTCACACATGACGTCACGCGGGTTCCCGGTTGCAAAAAAAAGAGCGTTTGCAATAGCAAATGTGGTGTTGTGCGGTAGGATGCCAAATTCGAAACTTAATTGAAACTCAAATTAGAAACTGATTTGATAAAACGTAACTTTTAGCGTACACCACACTGCTTTAATGCCAACTGCAGACATCTTTGGCTAAAAGGGAGCTGAATGGAGTGAGGAGCTAATTAATAATGCTGGACTCTGCAGTGCTCATGTTATATCAGGTAAGTTCCTGCTATGCTGAATCAGACACACCACTGGTTTCTGATTGCTGCTATGATTTCAGCAAACACAGTTCAATATGGTGAATGAAACTGCGGACACGGAATGCTCCGAATGAAATGTAAACGTGTGCTCATATCCCAGCTGGAAAATCCAGCTTAAACAAGCCTAGGATGGTTGGCTGGTTTTAGCTGGTCGACCAGTCTGGTTTTAGAGGGGTTTTGGCCACTTCTAGGCTGGTTTCCAGCCTGGTTTTAGCTAGACAGGCTGGGAGCCCAGCCAAAACCAGCTATGTCCAGCTTAAACCAGGATGGTCAAACTGGTTTTAGCTGGTCATTTTCCAGCCTGACCAGCTAGGACCAAGCTGGAAATGGCTGGAAACCAGCCTGGAAATGGCCAAAACCCCTCTAAAACCAGGCTGGTCAACCAGCTAAAGCCAGCCAACCTGCTAGGATGGTTTAAACTGGATTTTTCAGCAGGGATACCCCGCCGTACAGGTGTAGTTCACTGTCAGAATGCAGTAGTTCTGCTTGTTGATGATGACCCAGGTCTTGTACAGCTCCGTCTTCTTTCCTTGTCTTTAGCTAGGCAGAACTTCGGTTTTTAGCACTACATGGTGTTGAATCTGGTCATCATGGAGCATCATTTCCTGCACATGACCACACAGAACAGCATTGTTGGCCTCTTGTAAACTTCTCTCTTGTAAAACCGCTTGGAGCTTCAGTGAGATTGTATATTTGGGACTGGATGATTGGCCATTTCGCCTTCTCCAATATCCATTGGGACAGTGCTATCGCAAATGGACCTGTCAGATAATCGCCACTCGCTTTAACGTTAATTTTGCTGAATCAGCATTATGTCAATAATATACCCGACTGAAAAAAACCAGCTTAAACCAGCCTAGCCAAAACAAGCTATGTCCAGCTTAAACAAGGCTGGTTTTAGCTGGGTTTAGATGGTCATTTTCCAGCCTGACCAGTTAAGACCAGGCTGGAAATGGCTTAAAACCAGCTTGGAAATGGCCAAAACTGCTTTAAAACCAGCCAACCAGCCTAGGCTGCTTGAGGCTGGATTTTTCAGCAGGGTATATATAATATGTCATCAATATAACTTGTCTCTAATACAGAAACAAACTCTGTACCGCATCGAATGTCATTCCCTTACTGTAAATGCTAGCGCTTTCTTCTGCAACACCTCTGCGAGCGCATCCTGAATGTTTACAAACCGGTAATTCATCTATAGAGTATGCACACCTAGTGTTTTTCCCCTCCCGGTGAACAGTTAATGTGACTTTTTTTCAATTTTCATACGATTCCTTTTACAGCATGGATGTTGTGATGTAATTAAAATATAATCAGCCTAACAGACTTAAGTATATCCTACTGAAAAAAAAACAGCTTAAACCAGCCTAGGCTGGTTGGCTGGTTTTAGAGGGGTTTTGGCCATTTCCAGGCTGGTTTCCCGCCACTTTCAACCTGGTCTTAGCTGGTCAGGCTGGGAGATTACCAGCTAAGACCAGCTTGACCATCCTAGCCCGGCTGGGAGCCCAGCTAAAACCAACTATGTCTAGCTTAAACCAGGCTGGTCAAGCTGGTTTTAGCTGGTCATTTTCCAGCCAGACCAGCTAAAACCAGGCTGGAAATGGCAGGAAATCAGCCTGGAAATGGCCAAAACCCCTCTAAAACCAGCCTGGTCAACCAGCTAAAACCAGCCAACCAGCCTTGGCTGGTTTAAGCTGGATTTTTCAGCATGGAGCTGTTCAAGTGTAAAACTATATAAAATGGCTTTTACACACACCTGTCAATATATACAACTTTATAATGTATAAAGTAAAATTCACAGTTTTTTTTTTAAGAAAACAGACCATAACCGCGCCGATTTTGTAACGGCATACTGTTCACCGGAAGCGATTTAACAAGGTTACTGAAAATTAAGAGTCCTTCTGATGACCATGAAAGGCTGCGGTTATAATTATTTACTGTTTAACTTCCATATGGCAGCAGGTGTATAATAAAACACAAGCTATGCGATTATTTTTATGTTACTTTTAGGCTATAAGACAAATGTTTTGTGAACACACAGTGCTGTAAACTTGCCGGAATCAAACTGCTGAATTAACATTTTTGGCGCGAGTATGGATTTGCAATAGCGTGAACAGTTACGGGGGAGGTCAAATAAAGTTATTTATTATTTTCATTATGTATATTTATTAAGATACAGATCAGAGGAAACTATTTGTGAAGTCAACAAATCTTATACAATATGAGCTAACAAAACCAAGTTTTAACACTCAAGTGTTAATAACCCTGAGTAGTCAGACCACCCCAACCCCCCTTGTAATTCGCACCCTGTTCATATTTAAAAGCAATATTTGATACCAAGTTCCAGCAAGAGCCACAAAGGGTCGCCAAAGGACGTGATTGAGCGCAGGGCACGTTAAACATGAGGAGTGACGTCACAGGGAATTTCCAGTAAGGAAGTCAAGCTGTCTATTCAAACCTCGCGTTGATCTCGACATGATTTACTGCGATCTTTCGCGACAGGCGATTAAAACGCATTAATGCATTAAATGCTGGAGCTCCTCCGTCTCTCTCGCCACCCGCCGACATTAGCGATCCAACATGGAGGAATAAGTTGAAAAGTCAGCCTCAGATCCGTGTGTTTGGCGCTGGGCAGCAAAGGTAAGCTGTTCTCAGATCAGTTCAGCCATGCTTGTGTCCGTGTTGCCATCTAAAGCTTGTTGTGATCGTTTGTGTACAACTTCCTTCTTCTGCCTTCAGGCCAAAGACACTGTTCGGACTTTAGATGAACTCTTGTGGTGAGTGTGAAGTGCTATTCTGCTGTTAATTGCTGTGTAAACATGAATGAGTTTGAGAAGAAAGACCCATTTGATCATGTTAAAGTTCTGGATCTGAATCGAGTGTCTGTTTGCGAATCGATTCGAACATCCGGAACTGAGGTAACTTAACGTTAAATACCTGCGACTCTTCCAAACGATTCATCAGAGAGATAACGTTAGATTAGAGCAGATTTACTGAACGAATGATGGATTTAGACTGTTTTCCTTCAGTGTTTGGGATTTGGATGAAGTCTGATATGATAAAGTTCTGGATCTGAATCGGTTTAAACATCCGGAGCTGAAGTAACGTTAAATACCTGCTGTTCGAACAGCGACTATTCCAGACGATTCTTCGGGGAGAATGATTAGTGTAACGTTAGATTTACTGAATGAATTATTGATTTAAGCTGTTTTCCTTCAATGTTTGAGTGGTGTAATGTACGTTAGTGGTGTTTAGGATTTTGATTCATTTAGTTCACACGAATGTTTCGTGTACTGATTCATTTCACGAAAGCTCCACATAAATGAATACTACACGTTACTGTAGTAATCAGGCCTAATTTGTACAATACTATAGAATGACAATTGATATACGCGTTTGGTGAACTGTTGTCTGTCTTTTCGTCTGTAAACATGAAGCTTGAGAAGAAAGACTGATTTGAAGTAATTCTGGATCTGAATCAGGTGTTTGTTTGTGAATCGGTTTGAGCGCCCGGAGCTGAAGTAACGTTAAAAACCCGCGACTCTTCCAAACAGTTCATCTGAGAGATAGATTAGTGTAGATTTACTGAATAAATTATTATTATGATCATTTTGATGTAAGTGTGTGGTGAAGTGTTATCTGTTTGTTTATTCGTCTGTAAACATAAAGGAGTTTGAGAAGAAAGACTGAGTTGATAAAGTTCTGGATCTGAATCGAGTGTTTGTGAATTGGTTTGATCATCCAGAGCTGAAGTAACGTTAATTACCTGCTGTTCGAACAGCGACTCTTCCAAACGATTCCACTGGAAGATTAGTGTGAATGTACAAAATGAATGATTTAGCCTGTAATAAATAAGCATTTCCTTCAGTGTTTGAGAGGTGTAATATAGTGGTGTTTGGGATTTTGATTTATTTTATTCACTCAAATGTTTTGAGTATTGATTTCCCTGCTAAAAAATCCAGCTTAAACCAGGCTAGGCTGGTTTTAGCTGGTCAACCAGGTTGGTTTTAGAGGGGTTTTGGCCATTTCAGGCTGGTTTCCAGCCATTTCCAGCCTGGTCTTAGCTGGTGAGGCTGGGAGATGACCAGTTAAAACCAGCTTGACCAGCCTACCCAGGCTGGGAGCCCAGCTAAAACAAGCTATGTCCAGCTTAAACCAGGCTGGTCTAGCTGGTTTTAGCTGGTCATTTTCCAGCCTGACCAGCTAAGACCAGGCCGGAAATGGCTGGAAACCAGCCTGGAAATGGCATAAACCCCTCTAAAACCAGCCTGGTTGACCAGTTAAAACCAGCCAACTAGCCTAGGCTGGTTTAAGCTGTTTTTTCAGTAGGGTTGTTCAGATTCATTTAATGATAGCTCCAAAAGAGTACTGTACTAGGCCTAATTTATAGTCATTTATAGTAGTTGTAAGTTTGTTTCTGACTTATCTTTCTCAGAGTTTAAGTATCTCAAAGTTGAGCTTTAATTTTCCCAAAAACTCCACATGAAAGAAAACTGTAGTATGCCTAATTTATAGTAGATAGGGTAGTGTTTTTGAACGATACTGTAGTGTGACATTTGCTGAATTTTTGTGTGTGGAGTGTTATTCGGCAGTTTATTAATCTGTAAACGTTAATGAGTTTGAGAAGAAAGACTGATTTGATAAAGTTCTGGATCTGAATCGAGTGTTTGTTTGTGAATCGGTTCAACATCCGGAGCTGAAGTAACGATAAATACCTGCAGTTCGAACAGCAACTCTTTCACTGAACTAACGCTCTGCAAATGGCAACAAAACAATTCATTTTCATTTACAAGACATTATAAGGATATAAAACTATAGCAAAAACATACATATAGTAAAGTGTAGAGCTGCAGGATTCTGGCTAAAATAAGAATCACGAGTTTTATTTTTTTTTGCTCAAAATAAAGATCAGGATTTTCTCACGATTCTGTAGGTGTATAATAAAGGTATGGTAAAAACAAACATATGGCACAACATCCATAATAATATTATGTGTAGGTCTACTGGCTGCTATAAATAATTCTACTTATATTAAATCTGATGTTGAATTGTTATGTTTGAGATATTTGCTTGCAATCTGTCATATTAGACAATTTAATTCACTGGTAAAATCAGACATTTGCCATTATCAGATTATATTCAACAATATATAGGCTAGAGTAGTTATACTGACACTGTACACATTTATTTTCATGCACAACTGTGTGTTCGCTATGAAAGAAAACACATATTAAACGCTTGCTGTAATCATAACTCTATAATGTGATATGATCATTTAAATGAAGTGCACACTTTCAGTTTCATTTTGACTGCTAAGCGCTTGTTCATACTTCGCGCACGGCTCCTAGACGATCACTCTGTGCCACAATCTGAATATTATTTACAACTGTATTACCTGTTACTCACAACATGTGCAGGTTCTGTTCACTATGGTAGACGGGCGCGTGTTTATCATTAAGTAGAGAGCGCGCGTCCTCTCTGTTATAACAGCTCATGGTCAGCAGCTCACGTCACGTGTGATTTCCCGGCCGCGAAAACATCATATGAAGACAAAAATGACATTTTAGGTGAATTATACCTTATAAATACAGTATGTGACTCATTCAACATCATTTGGAGGTGTCAATGTCACTGAGCAACGTGTGTGAAACAATGAAAAGATTCGCGCAGCCGCCTTTTCCTCTCTCCTGAACTTGAAAATATGATTGGCAGAATCGTAGAAATGCTGGATTAAGATCGTCAAGGGGGTCGAATCGAGATTGCCATCCTTTAACGATTAATTGTGCCGTTCTAGTAAAGTGTATTAGTATATACAAATACAACACTTTGTTAATGGATGCTACAGCATACATGATTGATAAACTGTAATGCTGAATTTAAGTTTTGTACTACAGTAAACTTGTGTATTATAGTACAAAAATTATAGCTGTAGAAACTTGGTACAGTATTGGGTAATTTCTTTACATTGCTATATAGTTGTTGTGTTACCATATAACTATACTAATCTACAGCAAGAACTTCCCTCTAGTTTGTCTACCATAGTATTTTAAGTTTGTTTTAAACATTTAAGTAGGTACTGCTATAGTATTTTATTTATTTATTTTTTGATGACTGACACGCATATTTATTAAAAGGAGAAGGAAAACTCATTTATGAATATTTTGATGATAAAGCAGTTTAATAGACCGTATGTTTGATTAGAAAACGTTTATTTAGTAAATAGTTTAATTCACTTCATGTCTATTTATATAGCGCTATTCACAAATTAGATTGTGTCAAAGCAGCTTCACAGAGTTCTAGTAAAGTCCAAATTTCAGAGTGGAAGTTCAGTGTGGTTTACATTTCACCTCTGAAAGTCCAAATACTGAAGAGCAAATCCACCGAAGCTCCACAAGTCCCGATCCGAGCAAGCAAGTGGAGAAAAAAAAAACTTCACCAATTGACCAAAGTGAAACTGAAAAAAAGGCAGGGGCTCGTTTGTCACTAATCAGTCTCATGCACTCCATTCCTCCATAACCACCACAGTATCAGCTCAGGATACGGCCTGGTCCAGGATTATTGACGATAATTTAAGGGAAATGTTTAACAAGGTTTCTTCTGGAGGAATTGTACAATATTTATTAGAGGTGTGAAACTATACTGGTCTCACGGTTCGGTTACGATTATCATGCCATCGATTCGGTTCAATCCGATATCTCGGTGCATCACGGTGCATTGACGATGCTTTCCATATATAGTGTTATATTTTAGGGGGGAGGCTATAACATGCTGTCTGTATAAACACACAGACACACAGCAACACACTGTCTCTCATTCAAACACATTAACAAACATAGACAGCATCAAACAAACAAACACACACGCGCGCACACACACAAACAAACACACTTAAACCCTTGCAACAGGGAGAGCTCCCGCTGAGTGGAGCAGAAAAACCAAAAAAAACGAAAAAAATAAGCACTTTTCCGACAGTCCCTTACTGAGAGCTCCTCTCAGCGCGAGCTCTGTCGGCTAAAGTAAACGCAGACTGCGAGGGCTTAAACGGAGCAGTGCTCGTAATGTCGAGCGAAAAAAAGAAAGACAGCTGTGAAACATAACCAGCTTTGTCTTTCTGTAGGAAACACACTTTAGATCTTTTTAGGGTAAGAGGTTTTTGAGTTATTGCCATCTATAACTGAAAGTGTGTCAGGAAAATCGAAAACGAAACCAACTGAAGCGCGCTCATTTCTGGCGCCCCACTGGATATACAGCGCCCTAAGCATTTGCCTATGGTGCCTATGCCACGGGCCGGCCCTGAGTTGACTGAGTGTTGTAAATACCGGCGCTCACCTCCCTCACGACAGAGCGCATAGGAGATAAATGACGTCACTACATAATAACCGGTTATGGTTATTACTGAACCGATACCGAATTGTCCGCGTCTGCATCGCGGTGCACCAAAGAAACAATTAATTTTGACACCCCTAATATTTATCATTGATCCTTTTATCAGTGGTGTTGTTATTTCTGTTCGTTTTGTACAGTGTATGATTGAGAAACGGTTATGATTGTAAATTTTGTACTTAATATTTTGTACAAGTGTTATCAGGAATATAATCAATACTGTTTACATGGCATGAAAACATTAATAAATGAATATTATTTTTTCACCTACACTTCTCAGTTCTGTTTTCACACAAAGTTGTTTTTTATTTTTTTAAAACCAATTAACATTAATTATTTTATTTGTAAAATTAATAAATCCATGTCTGCATTTTAAATATCATGGGCTCTATTTTAACGATCTAGGCGCAACAGCATTAAGGACGTATTTGAATTTACTTTTGCTATTTTAAGGACGGAAAAATCCGCTCTGCGCATGGCGCATGGTCTAACAGATTTGAGCTTATTCACCTAATGAGTTAAAGGTGTGCTTTGAGAATAACCCAATCAGAGTCTCATCTCTTATTCCTTTTAAGAGTCAGTTGCGTCGCGCTGGTGCTTTTTACATGGCGGCTCTGTAAGTGTAAAAACTGAACGCTTCACTAGCGCGAAAACAGTTAAACAGAGCATCTGCAGCGTGAGAATAAAGAACGAGCCTCCTTATTTTTTACTTTCACTCTCTTTCGTGAAACTTGTAATTTCAGTTCTAATCTCCAGCAAATTAATAAATCAATAATAATAACGAAGTGTGCTCAAAAACCTGACACACACGCTGTGCCCCATATGGTCTAAAACCTGACAGGTGGACAAATCTAAGCTTGTTTTTAATAAAGCAAATATAAATCTGCAGAAAATAAATAATACTGCTAATAATAATAAGCAAATTGTCATGAATGAACTGAAAAGCCCTCCCGAGATGAAGAAGGCATGAAGACAGTGGTGTTTATAATGATGTAAAAAATAATAATTTTTTAAATATTTAAATCCTTTAATTCTTTTTCATTTGTAAAGACATTTGTGTATTGCTTCACATCCTGTGCGTAACGCGCTCTGCTTTGGTCTTTAGACCTGCTCTCTCAGCCGGTCTACTGCTCAGTAGGGTTGGGCGATGTTGACCAATTTGGCATCGTACGATGTCTAATGTGAAACATCGCGATGGACGATGCCATCGTCGTTGTAGGCGGGGGGTGGGGGTGGTTGTTAAATATCAATTAATTCATAAAGCATTAATTAATTGTAGCCTATCGTTTTCACTACCTGACCCACATGGTCTTTGCTTTACCCATAACCAAACCATAAATAAAGAAAGTTACAAACAAATCACCACCTGTCAATCACGTTTTCCGCTTGTCTCTTGCATGAATAGGCAGTGATCTGTGCATTCTAATGGCTTTTCCCACAGCTGCTGGAGGAGACGAGAGTTCGGTTGGAGATTTGAAAGACGCCGGCGCTTCTTTGTACTGTTGCCTCAGCCTTACTTCACTGCTGCTCGCAATGTTAAAGTGTGGAATGAAGGTCAAGCACCCCCTAACTTTAGAGCACAGTGATTGGATATTTACTCGCGGGGAGGAGTTTCCTCATCTCAGATCATGGACTTGCAGGGGAGATATAAGAGGCACCTAAATTATTTAAACGCAAAACTGAGAAAACCGCAATTCCCAAGCGCATATTGAGCTGTGGAGGTCGTACCGTACGGTTCAATATTTTATTGAGAACCGTGGCATCCCTAGTTCTTTCACACAATGGTATAAGCTGCGGCATGTTTGGTGTGTGTGTGTAAACAGTTAGGCCCCGCCTACTTTGTTTGATCGGCTGTCACTTTGACGGCCTGAATTTAAATGTGAATTAATTAGTTGTTTTCTGTGCAGGAATCATGGCTGGCGAGGACCCATACGTCACGGTGAGCAATGCTTTTATACTGCATTTGGAAATTATTTAACTTTTAAAGGAGTCCTATTATGCAGAAAATGTGTGTATCAGCAGTGTGTGAGAATCTCCAGCAGCCTCTAATGGTCAACGTGAACTAACTGTGTTTGATCTAATCAGACTTGATGAATGAGACACTTTGATTGACATTCTCCCTTTGTACAAGTCCTCAGAGGGGAAAGCCCCGCCCACTAGTGCCCATCTCTCCATCTCATTAGCATAACCAGCAGCCCTGAGTGAGAAGCAGCCGTCTGTCCATTAGCCATCAGAGCTGCTGAAGATCAGCATAGACTAAGAGGATTATAGATGTGGAGTTTTAGATGAAGCACAAATGAACAGCGGAGTCTGTTTTCAATCGGATGCACTGGAGTTTGTAGCTCCGCCCACTTCTTAAAAGAGCACAATCTCATTTGCATTTAAAGCGACAGTCACCAAAACACCACAATGAGGATCAAAGCCTGAAAGGGTCAGATTCAGAAGATTGTCTGTGTGCTATTCTCAGCTCAAACTCAAACACACACACTCCAGAGACGCATGCATTTTACATCTTGTATAAATAAGCATAATGGGTCTCCTTTAATTATCTTCCATATTTCATCATCTAGTCTTTTCTCTTATGCATCATCCATTGTAAGATCAGGAAGTCAGTGTCTTCATTACCGATTTTTAGCTCCACTTTTGGCTTGCCTCAACATTTATTTATGAAAATATTGATTACACACACCACTGATAATAACAGACACAGCATGAAGCTCGAGTCTTGTAATTATCTCTCAGGTTGAACAGGTATCTTGTGTTGTTTGAAGGCATGATTATATGATTAAAGCATATTAATTTGTGTAAATACCGCCGAATCTCACCGGAGGTGTCTCTAAGAAAGCCGAGGAGGTTTTCCTTTTTCCTGCCTCTGTGGTTTTGATATTTCACCCTTCACACAGCAGCAAATCAAGCTGTGCTTTAGAGTTTATCAGTTTAATATCCTCACATAAAGATCGTATTACTGTCTGCTTTCAGTATCATCAGTGCAAATAATCTGCCTCTTAATTATGTTTTTAAGCATGTTTAAATTAATCACATCCAAAATAAAAGTTTGTGTAGGCATTATATATGTGTGTGCTGTGTACATATATAAATGCATGCATGCATATATTTAAGAAAATGTCTATGTAAATCTAAGATAAATATGTATATGATACAAATTTAAATATCTCTGTAACAAATTTGATTTGTGTTTGTGTGTCATATGTACATAATAAATCTATGTAACACACATACACTCAGTGGCCACTTTATTAGGTACACCTCACTAGTACCAGGTTGGACCCCTTTTGCCTTCAGAACTGCTTTAATCCTTCATGGCGTAGATTTAACAAGCTGCTGGAAATATTCCTCAGAGATTTTGCTCCATATTGTCATGATAGCATCACACAGTTGCTGCAGATTTGTCGGCTGCACATCCATGATGCCAATCTCCCGTTCCACCACATCCCAAAGCTGCTCTATTGGATTGAGCTCTGGTGACTGTGGAGGCCATTTGAGTGCAGTGAACTCATCGTCATGTTCAAGAAACCAGTCTGAGATGATTGAGCTTTATGACATGCTGCGTTATCCTGCTGGAAGTAGCCATCAGAAGATGGAGACACTGTGCTCATAAAGGGATGGACATGGTCAGCAGCAATACTCAGGTAGTCTGTGGCGTTGAGGCTCAATTGGTACTAATGGACCCAAAGAAAATCTCCCCCACACCATTACACCACCACCACCAGCCTGAACCGCTGATACAAGGCAGGATGATCCATGCTTTCATGTTGTTGAGGCCAAATTGTGAGCCGAGCATCCGAATGTGTCAGCAGAAATGGAGACTCATCAGAGCAGCAACGTTTCTCCAATCTTCTATTGTCCAGTTTTGGTGAGTCTGTGTGAATTGTAGCCTCAGTTTCCTGTTCTTAGCTGACAGGAGCGGCACCCGGTGTGCTCTTCTGCTGCTGTAGCCCATCCGCCTCAAGGTTGGACGTGTTGTGTGTTCAGAGATGCTCTTCTGCAGAGCTCGGTTGTAACGAGTGCTTATTTGAGTTACTGTTGCCTTTCTATCAGCTGGAACCAGTCTGGCCATTCTCCTCTGACCTCTGGCCTCATCAACAAGGCATTTGCGCCCACAGAACTGCCGCTCACTGGATATTTCCTCTTTGTCGGAGCATTCTCTGTAAAGCCTAGAGATGGTTGTGCATGAAAATCACAGTAGATCAGCAGTTTCTGAAATACTCAGAGCAGCCCGTCTGGCAGCAACAACCATGCCACGTTCAAAGTCACTTAAATCCCCTTTCTTCCCCATTCTGATGCTCGCTCTGAACTGCTGCAGATCATCTTGACCATGTCTACATACCTAAATGCATTGAGCTGCAGCATGTGATTGGCTGATTAGAAATTTGCAATAACAAGCAGTTAGGCAGGTGTACCTAATAAAGTGGCCGGTGAGTGCATATTATGTTAAAACAAACTTTTAATTTGGATGCGATTAATCACAATTATTTAATTTGTGCCCAGCTCTAGAGTTTACATAACATGTATAATGCAAAAGTGCTGTGAATATTAGGATATTCCTTTTTTTTACAGTTAGCAAGAGATTATTGGTGAATTAAATTGCGATTACTCAGTACAATATCAATGATTAATGATGAAATAAAAACAAACTTCTCCAGAAATGATGGATGAGTAAATAAATAATGTAAGTAGATTTAGCTTTTGTTTTCGTCAATTTCAGCGGTGCCCAAACTGTATTACATTAAAGTATCCTTGGTAACTTCCTAATTTAGCAATATTAAAAAATGCTTTAACTGTGTTAATTTTATATATTTGACATTTTATTATTAATTATTACAATAAAACCACAAACAATATCATTTATGATACAAAGAATATATATATTAGTCAACATCTAAAATTAAATGTGTTGTAGGGTTTCATGAACTTTTAAAAATCTGATTAATTCATATTTAATTTAAACATTTCAGTTCAGTTTTGCTTTAAGGTTGTATAAAATGAGAAATGATGACCTCTGTTTGAGGGATTCGCCCCAAACTTTCTCATCTTATGTCCATCTCTTCTCTGATTGGTTGGCGGGCCAAATTAAAGATTACCATGGGCTCACTTTGCCCTGTGGGCCTTAGTTTGGGAACTCATTCATTCGTTCATTCATTTTCTTTTGGGCTTAGTCCCTTTATTAATCAGGGGTCGCCACAGTGGAATGAACCGCCAACTTATCCAGCAAATGTTTTACACCACGGATGCCCTTCCAGCTGTAACCCAGTACTTGGAAACACCCATACACACTTATTTACACTCACTCATACACTACAGACAATTTAGTTGATCAGTTCCCCTATAGCACGAGTGTTTGGACTGTGGGGGAAACCGGAGCACCTGGAGGAAACCCAAACCAACACGGGAAGAACATGCAAACTCCACACAGAAACACCAACTGACCCAGTCGGGGCCACAGCGCTAATTTAATTGAATTAATTTTTTCAATTCTATTTTTTTCAGTGACTGTTGCTTAGTTTTAGTTAGTTTTTTCATTTTAATTTAAACTAAAGTAACTAATTTAAATAATACATTTTTAATCAACTCAATAAAAAGTATATATTTAAAGAGCCCATATTATGGGTTTTTGAAAATTCCCCTCCATGTAGTGTGTAACACAGCTCTAAGTGAAGTGAAGTATCCAGCTAAGGCTTAAATCTGTAAGAATACAGTGTTTAAAACTGTTGATTCATCTATAAAAGAGTCGAATCATAGTGCTTCAAACGAGTCGCCTTGATACCGACTCATTAGGTGTTTCGCCATGACGTACGAACGAAACAAAGTTTTTCACGTGCACGCGCAAACC
The DNA here is from genome assembly GCF_052040795.2 of Danio rerio. Taxonomy (NCBI): domain Eukaryota; kingdom Metazoa; phylum Chordata; class Actinopteri; order Cypriniformes; family Danionidae; genus Danio; species Danio rerio. The sequence continues at coordinate 57,366,602 of NC_141034.1, read as the reverse complement.
CGGGAGATTTCAAACCTGAGGCCCCGCCCTCTGACGCAGTAACCCAGACACACACACACACACCCACAAACACACGCACACCCACAAACACACGCACACAAACATGCCGGTCGATTGAAGTCACACTGCAGATGGATATATTGAGTCTCTACCCAAAGATGAAACATCAGCATTATAACCAAGCAGTTGGAAACTTCTGGAAGCTACATGCTACAAAGAATACTTCATCTGAGTTTGTTAAAGGAAGGATCAGTAAAGAGTAACTGATGGACGTCAGGATGGGTTTCTTCCTACATTTCTCAAGTGTAAGTACGTGCGGTTAAAGTTGCCTCGTTGACTCTAGCTTGCAAATGTATTTAGTTGTGATTTGTTACTTGTAACCGCGTGTACTGTATCAGGTTAACTGGATATTTGATCTTATCGCGTGCAAAGTCACGTTAAAAACGCGACGCGTGCTGTTTGTTTATGGAGCTCCGTGCTAGAGTTCTGCTCCCGCGATTTATTCGGAAATGTATTCCCGCGCCGCAGAAATCTGGCGCGGGGAGAGAGAGGGAGAGAGAGAGAGAGAGAGAGAGCGAGAGAGAGAGCGAACGAACGAACGAGCTTTGTGTACTTTGTGCTTTGTGCAGCTTGGCTGTCTGGACTGTATACTGGGTGATATTTGGTTGTGTTCTCCGCTCTATCGGGACCGGGCGCGGCGGGCAGAAAACGGAGCGGGTTCTCAGGCTAAAACCTGGCGGGTGCGGGCTGAAGCGGGAGCGTTGTCATCCGGAGGTGTGTGTGTGTTTTTGTGTGTGTGTGGTATGGCGAGTACACGACTGTCTCCTTCGTTCGGTTATCCGTGGCACTATCCACTCGCCATAGTGTGGCAGCTAAAGTCCACGCCTACACTATCGTGCGTGTATGAACTGTGATTACTTTTTAAATTGCTGATTAGCTATTGGCCATTTCCCTCTCTGACTGAAGGCAGTCGACCAATCGCGACAGACTGTCATCGGCCCAATCAGCGCAGATTAGCTTCGCGCTAAGGAGGGGTTTGGGAACAAATGAATCACTGGACGATTCATACAGGAGTCGCTGGGATAATTAGATAAAAATAAATGCAGATTATAAGACCATGAAAGTGTTTTTTGACCTTGCATGCATATTAGACTGTTGTTGGAGACCCTTACAACCAAGATATGACCTTATTTCATGTATAATATGGGCTCTTTAATTAAATAAAACCTTCATTAAAACAGATTTTTAATCAATAGTTTTAGTGGACTAATACAAGCTTGCAGTGAAGTCATGTGTGTTGTTTTTATTCTCTCTCTCTGTAGTATTTGGACAGCAATGACCCGTTTCAAGACACCATATGGATGAACACCATGGACCCCACAACCTTTCCAGCCATCCACAACAATAACATCATGAGAACAGGTAAGAGCTCTAATGATTCATGTACACGGACTAGTAAACAGTTTGTGCGCTGGGTTTTAAGAAGAATGTGTTAAATTACAAAAAACTACATTTAAGGTCTTAAAAAGTCTGTGTAAATCTAAGATTTAGATTTTAATGCTCTGAAAAGGAGTCTTCAGTTCTTAAATTTGACTGCATGAAACCTGCAGAAACCCTGAGTACAGTACAGTATGCATGTATTTCCATGTCCACTGTCAGAGGTTGTGAATGGCACAGAAATAGCAAACTGTATCCTATAATAAACTAAGATAAGCACACACACACACACACACACACACACAATGGTAAACTAACCGAGACTTGTCCAGCATCAGCATATTGTTGCTTCTCTGCTGATTTGGATAGCAGCGTGTGCTAAATGAATAAATGTAAATGTGATGCAATACGAGTATGTGCTGCAGGAGCAGATCTGTTTCCCCATGCACTGCTCACTTCCTCATTAAATATCATAAACCCATCCGCACGCCTTCATGTGGTGGAATGAGAAACCCTCTATCAGATAAGCACAGTTCGGGGCTCGTTTGAATAGAAATTCACTTTTTAAAGGGATAGTTCACCCAAAATGTGTAATCTGTCATCATGTTGAACACTGAAGAAGATATTTTGAGAAATGTTGGAGACCTGTAACCATTGTCTCCCATAGTTTTTCCTACTATTGTAACTAAAGGTCAGGGTGACAACGGAGGTAAGGGTCCAAATGCAGTTTATGAACTCTGAGTCAGGCAATGGTCAGGCAGGAGCAAACAGAATCCGAAAGCGTAGTCGTGTTACAGCCAAATAGTCGATACAGGCGGCAAAACAACATCAATAATAGACAATGCAAGGCTCGAAAGCACGGCAAGACTGCTAGACAAGGGAACACGAAGGCCCTGTTTACACTGTTAGGTCTTGATGCCCAATTCTGATTGGTTGCCTCTATCTGATTTGTTTGCTTGTCTGTTTACATGTTCTTTTAATTGTGACCCATTTCTGATTCATGTGTTTACACTTGCCATACTATTTACGATGTCTCGCATGCATAACGGTGGGTTCTAGCATCTGCGCCACACTAGCAACGATGGAAGAAATTGTCTTGCTTTTAGCTCTGCAAAATATGCGAAGTTCGCCCAACTTTAAAATGATTTTTCATGATTGTTTCCTTTGTTGTTGTTGTTGTTGTTTTCCGCGTCGGCATCTCCACACATGCTCTTCTTTCTATGTCATTAAACCGTGGAGAAGTATCACATTGTCGCAAGTTTATTGATGTACAAAACGGAACGCCTCAGTAAATCTGATCTGCCCGCTTACATTGACTCAGATCTGATTTATATCTGATTTATTTCCACATATGATGGTGCCCTGAAACCTATCTCTGAATATCCAGATGCATGCGCTTTTTTACACTATAGTTTCTCAAACTTTTCAGCCCACGACCCCTAAAATAACAACACCAGTGACTCGCGACCCCTTCTATGCTCGGAGGTGGTTATAAGCATACAAATATTGCACACAATATTGGCACACACACCAACACACCGTTTAGTGACAAGACTGACCTAAGCAGAGTCAGACCTTAAAGTCCTAATGAAATTAGTCAAAATCAAGGCATGATCAGATTTTATTGTGCTCAAATAAGCTAAATCTAGAGGTCTTTGCCTTTCATAGAGACACTTCTGATACCAAATCATCAACTAGAAGTCCAGTTATTATTTGTTGTCCTGAAACTTCGATAGGCGACAAGACTTTTGTCAGGGAGTGTAGAATTGCTCACTTATTGTCAATGGCCATACTTGGATTTAAAGTTTAATTAAGCTTAGAATATATCCTGTAAATAATGAAGAAAATTAAGTTTTCCCTAAATATGTTTAGGGTAAATGTTTAAAAGGTGTCTTTTGGAGGAGTTTAAGGGTGCGTTCACACCTGTGAATGGATTCAGTTGTTCTGAAACAGAGATGACAGTTGTTACAGTGTTGCTCTTTGCTCTTGGTGCGGTTCACTTTCACACTGCACAGTTTCTAATCGGACCAAAAGAGCTAAAACAAGTCACGTGTGAGTAAACTCTCTTCACATTGGTCAGTGTCAGGGTTTATTTAGCAGAGCTCAGCTGTCAGGAGAGGTGGTGGTTTGGTGGTGTTTGACAAGGTGTGCGTGACGTGTCTGAGGAGAGATGCAGTGGGCAGGGGTGAGAAGGGTGCGCGACGTAGCTTATTTGAGGACCAGGAGGGAGACGCGAGATTATCGGGAGATCATCACTCGTTTGTGGGCATCCGGAGACTCGCGAAACTTCCCACCCTACTCATAATTCTCTCTTCATATAGCCGGATGCCTATTACATATCCATAAAACACTGTGATATAACCGCGCTCAGATCGTATCGCTTTCTCACTGCAATTGATCCGCTCCAAAGTCAGTTTCAATCTAACGGAACCACCTCAATCCAGCGATCTCGGAGCGATTACTTTGGCGCGGAACAGAGCGCGATTGCCCTGTTCACATATGCCAAACGAACCGCGCTAACTGGGCAAACAAGATACAATCCGAAACAAAAGTGTAGGGAAAAGCACCCTCAGGGTGTTTTCACACCTGTGAATGGATTCAGTTGTTCTGAAACAGAGATTACTATAGTTACAGTGTTGCTCTTTGCTCTTGGAGCGGTTCGCTTTCACACTGCACAGTTTCTAATCGGACCAAAAGAGCTAAAACAAGTCACGTGTGAGTAAACTCTCTTCACATTGGTCAGGGTTTATTTTGCAGAGTCCCGCTCAGCTGTCAGGAGAGGTGGTGGTTTGGTGGTGTTTGACAAGGTGTGCGCGACGTGTCTGAGGAGAGATGTGGTGGGGAGGGGTGAGAAGGGTTCGCGACGTAGCTTATTTGAGGACCGGAAGGGAGTCGCGAGATTATCATTCCTTTGCGGGCATCCGGAGACTCGCGAAACTTCCCGCCATACTCATAATTCTCTCTTCATATAGCCGTATGCCTATTACATATCCATAAAACACTGTGATATAACTGCGCTCGAATCGGATCACTTTCTCACTGCAATCGACCTGCTCCAGAGTTCGTTTCAATCGAGCCGAGACCACCTCAATCCAGCGATCTCGGAGCGATTACTTTGGCGCGGAATAGAGCGCGATTGCCCTGTTTACATATGCCAAACGAACCGCGCTAACTGGGCAAACGAGATACGTTCCGAAACAAAAGTGTAGGGAAAAGCACCCTTAGGGTGTTTTCACACCTGTGAATGGATTCAGTTGTTCTGAAACAGAGATGACAGTTGTTACAGTGTTGCTCTTTGCTCTTGGAGCGGTTCGCTTTCACACTGCACAGTTTCTAATCGGACCAACAGAGCTAAAACAAGTCACGTGTGAGTAAACTCTCCTCACATTGGTCAGAGTGTCAGGGTTTATTTTGCAGCGTCCCGCTCAGCTGTCAGGAGAGGTGGTGGTTTAGTGATGTTTGACAAGGTGTGCGCGACGTGTCTGAGGAGAGATGTGGTGGGGAGGGGTGAGAAGGGTGCGCGATGTAGCTTATTTGAGGACCGGAAGGGAGTCGCGAGATTATCATTCGTTTGCGGGCATCCGGAGACTCGCGAAATTTCCTGCCCTACTCATAATTCTCTCTTCATATAGCCGTATGCCTATTACATATCCATAAAACACTGTGATATAACCGCGCTCGCATCATATCGCTTTCTCACTGCAATCAATCCGCTCCAGGGTTTGTTTTAATCGAGCCGAGACCACCTCATTCAAGCGATCTCGGAGTGATTGATTTGGCGCGCATCCAAGAGCGATTGGTGGTTTCACATATGCCAAACGAACCGCGCTAACTGGGCAAACGAGACCGGTTCCCAAACAAAAGTGAAGGTGTGACAGCACCCTAAAAATATTTATCACTGATCAATCTAAAACATCTTACACAGCAAAATCCTCGGAGTAAAATGTACTCGGTTCGGAGAGGATTTGGTCCCTGTGTAAATAAAGGCAAACGATTGGTAATAAGTAAAGCTGCTTAATTATCCTCTGCTGAGATTTTGAGAGATTCAATGTATTTCAGCTGATTTCATCTAAGGCTGTGACTGAAGTCAGTTGTAGTTTTCTGTTTGTCTTCTGTGTTTCTGCATAATAACAGCAGGTTTTCATCATTATTATTAGTCCTTTTTATTGTCTTTTTAACTTGAGTAAATTTAACTTAATTTAGAGAGGGACCAAATACCATCTAAACGGAGTAAGTTTTACCCAGAGGATTTTGCGGTGTACATATTTTATTTTGTGTACAGTGAATGATTCTCATCAAATCTTGGGTTGAGCTCGAACACTCTCACTTTTTTTTTAAAAGAGAAGCTACTCTAAGCCACGCCCTCTCCTCATTTTTTTTGTTGCGTTTACATCAAACATTGAATAAAATAGTTGCACATTTCAAAGTGCTTCACAGGAGCTTTCAATATGAACCCAATGTGCACAATGTGTCAAGATGATTGACGGGGCTTGCTACTCAGCAATTCAACAGTCAATACAATGAGGAAGTAGTTTGTTCCAAAGCTTGCACACTCAAAGTATTCACAGTTTCAAGCATATTTTTATTACAAAGTACAAGTGTATTGGGACACAGCGTACTATTATTGCAAGCATGATGTGCACGGTCATGTTGAACTCCGTAAAGCACATGCATGTGGAGTAGGGCTGTATGATATTGGATCTTATTTACTCTAACATTGCAATATTTCTGTTGTTATGTGATTTATATATTGCAATATGAATACAATTTCACTTTAGATTGATTGATTTGTATATGAAGTTGATTGGGATGATCGTGTAGGATAGTGCATTTGCATAAAATGTGCACCTAAATTATGCAGTGCATTACCTGGCATAATCAGGAATGCCGTTTCTCTGGATTGTTTTGAGAAGCTTCCTGAGACGCATCTTTTTAGCAAAGCATTTATCTTATGATTATCCCTTTTACATTTATGCATTTTGTAATCGTTTGCTTATTGTTTCATTGTGTAGTTGATTATAGATGTGTGACTCTTGTCTTGGTACTGGGAGTTTATTCAGTTCAAGTTTATTTGTGTAGCGCTTTTACAATAATTATTGTCTCAAGCAGCTTTATAAAAGGTGCACATTACTGCATTACAATCAGATTAAGTTATTTACACTCAAATGTAAGTTATTGCATACAGACATAGTTAACCTGGGAACTTGTGGCATATAGGGGATGTCTACCCTTGGTAGTTCCCGGATTAGACCCCTTTTGCCTTCAGAACTGCTTTAATCCTTCATGGCATTGATTCAACAAGCTACTGGAAATATTCCTCAGAGATTTTGCTCCATATTGTCATGATAGCATCACACAGTTGCTGCAGATTTGTCGCTGCACATCCATGATGCCAATCTCCCGTTCCACCACATCCCAAAGCTGCTCTATTGGATTGAGCTCTGGTGACTGTGGAGGCCATTTGAGTACAGTGAACTCATCGTCATGTTCAAGAAACCAGTCTGAGATGATTGAGCTTTATGACATGCTGCGTTATCCTGCTGGAAGTAGCCATCAGAAGATGGAGACACTGTGCTCATAAAGGGATGGACATGGTCAGCAGCAATACTCAGGTAGGCTGTGGCGTTGATGCTCAATTGGTACTAATGGAGCCAAAGAAAATCTCCCCCACACCATTACACCACCACCCCCAACCTGAACCGCTGATACAAGGCAGGATGATCCATGCTTTCATGTTGTTGAGGCCAAATTGTGAGCCGAGCATCCGAATGTGTCAGCAGAAATGGAGACTCATCAGAGCAGCAACGTTTCTCCAATCTTCTATTGTCCAGTTTTGGTGAGTCTGTGTGAATTGTAGCCTCAGTTTCCTGTTCTTAGCTGACAGGAGCGGCACCCGGTGTGCTCTTCTGCTGCTGTAGCCCATCCGCCTCAAGGTTGGACGTGTTGTGTGTTCAGAGATGCTCTTCTGCAGAGCTCGGTTGTAGCGAGTGCTTATTTGAGTTACTGTTGCCTTTCTATCAGCTGGAACCAGTCTGGCCATTCTCCTCTGACCTCTGGCCTCATCAACAAGGCATTTGCGCACACAGAACTGCCGCTCACTGGATATTTCCTCGTTCTCTGTAAACCCTAGAGATGGTTGTGCGTGAAAATCCCAGTAGATCAGCAGTTTCTGAAATACTCAAAGCAGCCCGTCTGGCAGCAACAACCATGCCACGTTCAAAGTCACTTAAATCCCCTTTCTTCCACATTCTGATGCTCGCTCTGAACTGCAGCAGATCGTCTTGACCATGTCTACATGCCGAAATGCAGTGAGATGTGATCATACTGATTAGAAATTTGCTTTAGCAATCAGTTGGACAGGTGTACCTAATAAAGTGGCCGTGTGAGTGAATGTGTACATGCTTAATGAAGTGTGTTTTATGCCATATGCATGGGTGCTTTAAAAATCCTCATACAGTCACAGCCCTTAAACACACACGTGCAGATTTAAATTTTGAATTCATTGAATGAACACATTACGATATTCATGCTAACACTATATATTGTGCAGCCCTAATGTGGATTGTATTATGGTGAACACAGTACCGCTGTGCTGTATAGAGGCTGGAGTGTATATTTTGTTAGCTGAACTTTACCAAGGATGTGGTTTTGAGTCTCAGTAGTGCGCAGGAAGAGGAAGAGGCCTGAGCTTCTGTGGAAACACGTGATCTACAACACTACTCTGTAATATCTGCTAATGAACTGTGTGTGTGTTTTGGGTTTCTTTGTGGTGGTGAATTGCATTCACTTCTGATGATGAACATTTGAAAACAGCTAAAATTAATTGTATTATTGGTATTTTTGATAGTTTGAAGTGATCTATTGTATGTTTTAGTCTTGTAAATGACTCTATAAGATCCTGGTAATGAGCTGCAAGTGCTTTTCCCTGCTGCTCTGCATTCCCACACCTTGATTAAAGGGTCAGTTCACCCAAAAATTAAGGGTGCTTTCACACCTACACTTTTGTTTGGAAACCGGTCTCGTTTGCCTAGTTAGCGCGGTTCGTTTGGCATATGTGAAACCACCAATCGATCTCGCATCCGCACCAAGTCATTGAATGGATGAATGAATTAATAAATGATTGAGTCTTTGAATTAATAAAGGAGTCACTGAATTAATGAAATTATAGAATGAATGAATTAATGAATGTGTCATTAAAAGAATAAATGAGTCACTGAATGAATGAATCATTAAAAAAGTGAGTGAGTCATTGAATGAATGAACAAATGAATTAGTCATTAAATGAATAAATGAATCCTTAAATGAATGAATTAATGTATAAATAATTAATCGCTCTGAGATCGCTTGAATGAGGTGGTCTTGGCTCGATTGAAACGAACTCTGGAGCGGATCGATTGCAGTGAGAAAGCGATACGATCTGAGCGCGGTTATATCACAGTGTTTTATGGATATGTAATAGGCATCCGGCTATATGAAGAGAGAATTATGAGTATGGCGGGAAGTTTCGCGAGTCTCCGGATGCCCGCAAACGAATGATGATCCCCCGGTAATCTCGAAACGCACCCTAAGACTTCTCATGGTTCACTCATATTTACTTTAATTTAAAGTCTAGTATTTAAGGGTGCGTTCACACCTGTGAATAGATTCAGTTGTTCTGAAACAGAGATGACAGTTGTTACATTGTTGCTCTTTGCTCTTGGAGCGGTTCGCTTTCACACTGCACAGTTTCTAATCGGACCAAAAGAGCTAAAACAAGTCACGTGTGAGTAAACTCTCCTCACATTGGTCAGAGTGTCAGGGTTTATTTAGCAGAGCTCAGCTGTCAGGAGAGGTGGTGGTTTGGTGGTGTTTGACAAGGTGTGCGCGACGTGTCTGAGGAGAGATGTGGTGGGGAGGGGTGAGAAGGGTGCGCGACGTAGCTTATTTGAGGACCGGGAGGGAGATGCGAGATTACCGGGAGATCATCATTCGTTTGTGGGCATCCGGAGACTCGCGAAATTTCCCGCCCTACTCATAATTCTCTCTTCATATAGCCGTATGCCTATTACATATCCATAAAACACTGTGATATAACCGCGCTCGCATCGTATCGCTTTCTCACTGCAATCAATCCGCTCCAGGGTTTGTTTTAATCGAGCCGAGACCACCTCATTCCAGCGATCTCGGAGCGATTACTTTGGCGCGGAACAGAGCGCGATTGCCCTGTTTACATATGCCATACGAACCGCGCTAACTGGGCAAACGAGATACGTTCCGAAACAAAAGTGTAGGTGTGAAAGCACCCTAAATTAAAAATGATTTTAAAGTGCAAAGCTATAATAAAATTGCTTCACATGCACAAATGCGATACTATTCTCCTAATTCAGATTATGTATTAGCCACACTGTAAAAAATTGTATGTTAATTAACATTTTGTTTTCTGAAGTATGTTTGTTTATGCTTTTGAATTGCATTATGGGAGCTTGATCTCAGCTATGAAAACGTCTGATGACGAAAATTTTGAAAACAACATTAATTATTGGTATTTTTTATAGTTTGAAGTGAATTTAAACTATTGAATTCAAGACTATTGTATGTTTTAGTCTTGTAAATGACTCTATAAGATCCTGGTAATGAGCTGCAAGGGTTTTTTCCTGCTGCTCTGCATTCCCACACCTTGATTAAAGGGTCAGTTCACTTAAAATGTAAGTGAACATTTACTCTTCATTTACTCTGACTTAAGTTGTTGTACACTTTTATGCGTTTCATTGTTCTGTCGAACACAAAAGAAGATATTGTGAAGAATGCTGGAAAAACGCAGCCATTGACATGTAAATAGTAGGATCAAGAAATGCTGATTGTTTGTTCAGCAGTCTTCAGTATATCTCCCTTTGTTTTCAAAATCATTCACCCCCTGTCCTGTGTATCTCTTATTATTTTTGAAATGTTTCTCAGGTGATGTTTAACCAAGCAAGGACGTTGTCATAGCATTATATTTGGTCTGTAATAGGGTTGGGCCGATAGATGATGCCATAGTCCATCGCTGATGGCCAATAGACAACACAATGCTAAGCCGGCATCACCGATCCTCCGCCCCGCCCCCGTCGCAAACCCACTTAGTGTTAAAATGCCATTTCTGGACAAAAATGATCCACATCCACACCGTGTTTTACCTAGCATTACTGAACAGACCTCCGTCTGCCGAATACGCACATCACGTGACCACACACACACAAGAGGTGCTCACTGCAGAGCCACACACACACACACATGAATGTTTGTGAGTGAGTCAATGAATGAATGAATGAATGAATGAATGAATGAGTCATTGAGTGAATGTATGAATGAACGAACGAACAAATGAACGAACGAACTAATTAATTAAAATTAATTAATTAGTCATTGAGTGAATGAATGAATGAATGTGTAATTTAATTAATGAAATTATAGAATGAATGAATCAATGAATGTGTCATTAAAAAATATAGGAGTCATTGAATGAATGAACGAATGATTGAATAAATGAGTCATTAAATAAATGAGTCATTGAATGAGTGAGTGAGTGAGTGAGTGAGTCATTGAATGAATAAGTCATTGAATAAATGAACAAATGAATAAATGAATGAGTAATTGAATGGATGAAGGAATAAATGAGTCATTGAATGAATGAGTGAGTGAGTCAGTCAGTCATGGAATGAATAAGTCATTGATTAAATGAATAAATGAATGAGTCATTGAATGGATGAATGATTGAATGAATAAATGAGTCATTGATTGAATGAGTGAGTGAGTGAGTGAGTCATTGAATGAATAAGTCATCGCATAAATGAACAAATGAATAAATGAGTGAGTCATTGAGAGGATGAAGGAATGATTGAATAAATAAATGAGTCATTGAATAAATGAGTCATTGAATGAATGAGTGAGTGAGTCAGTCAGTCATGGAATGAATAAGTCATTGAATGAATGAACAAATGAATGAATAAATGAATCAATCAATCAATCCACACACTGTCATGTGCATGTAAATCGGGTATTGAAACTATTCTGATTGAAAATGTTTTAAAACAAGACATCAGTGTAATGATTGCTATTGGTTGCTTGTTTACTAAGCAGTTATGATCAGATATGATGTGTAAATGTGAGCGATGCTTGAAAATAAGTGCAGAAATGAACAGAGTAAGCGATGAAAGAATTTTAACCTCCATTTAAACCTCTGTTTTGTCTCTTCCAGCAGTTGATGGGCCTTGCTTACAAATCACAGAACAACCAAAACAGGTAAAGCTCATCAGATGCTTCTCAATAAATAGTTTCATGTAGTCGAATACTTTCTCTGCAGAAATGCTCTCCAGAAATCATGGTTGGCTTGAAGAGATGGTTCAAATATTGGATTAGACTAGAACAAGATTTATTAAATGTGTTCAGTGCTAATTTTATGATTTTCCACATGTGTTTATTAACTGTAATATATGTCTATAGTAATATTGTATAGCATGGGTGAGTGAGTGAGTCATCGAATGAGTCCCTGAATTAATGAAAAGATGAATGATTGAGCCATTGAATGAATACATGAGTGAGTAATTGAATGCACGAATAAATTAATAATTGAGCCATTGAATGAATGAATAAGTGAGTGAGTGAGTCATCGAATGAGTCACTGAATTAATGAAAAGATGAATAATTGAGCCATTGAATGAATGAATGAATGAATGAGTAAGTGAGTAATTGAATGCACGGATAAATTAATAATTGAGCCATTGAATGAATGAATAAGTGAGTAAGTGAGTCACCGAATGAGTCCCTGAATTAATGAAAAGATGAATGATTGAGCCATTGAATAAATGAATGAATGAATAAGTGAGTAATTGAATGCACGAATAAATTAATGATTGAGCCATTGAATGAATGAATAAGTGAGTGAGTGAGTCATCGAATGAGTCACTGAATTAATGAAAAGATGAATGATTGAGCCATTGAATAAATGAATGAACGAGTAAGTGAGTAATTGAATGCACGAATAAATTAATGATTGGGCCATTGAATAAATGAATAAGTAAGTGAGTGGGTCATCGAATGAATGAATGAATGAGCCATTGAATGAATAAACGAGTGAGCGAGAGAGTCATTGAATGAACGAATAAATTAATGGTTAAGCCAATGAATGAATGAATAAGTGAGTGAGTGGGTCGTCGAATGAATGAATGAATGAATGAATGAGCCATTGAATGAATAAATGAGTGGGTGAGAGAGTAATTGAATGAACGAATGAATGAATGAACGAATAAATTAATGGTTGAGCCAATGAATGAATGATTAGTGAGTGATTTAGTCATGAATGAATGAATTAATTAATTAATTAGTCATTGAGTGAAAGAATGAATGAATGTGTAATTGAATTAATGAAATTGTAGAATATATGAATCAATGAATGTGTCATTACAAGAATAAAGAAGTCATTGAATGAATGAACAAATGATTAAATGAATGAGTCACTGAATAAATGAGTCATTGAATGAGTAAGTCATTGAATTTATGAACAAATGAATGAATAAGTCATTGAATGAATGAACAAGTGAATAAATGAGTCATTGAATAAATAATTGAATGAATGTGTCATTGGATGGATGAAAGAATGAATGAATGAATGAACAAACGAAACAACAAATGAACGAATCATTGAATTAATAAACGAGTCACTGAATTAATGAAATTATAGAATGAATGAATCAATGAATGTGTCATTAAAAGAATGAATGAGTCATTGAATGAATGAATAAACAAGTGAATAAATGAGTCATTGTGTAAATAAGTGAATGAACGAGTCATTGAATGAATGAATGAATGAATGAGTCATTGAATTAATAAAAGAGTCACTGAATGATGAAATTATAGAATGAATGAATCAATGAATGTGTCATTAAAATGTGTCATTAAAAGAATAAATGAATGAATAAACATGTGAATAAATGAGTCATTGAATAAATAATTGAATGAATGAGTCATTGAATGGATGAATGAATTAATAAATGATTGAGTCTTTGAATTAATAAATGAGTCACTGCATTAAGGAAATTATAGAATGAATGAATTAATGAATGTGTCATTAAAAGAATCATTAAATGAATGAACAAATTATTGAATAAATGAGTCATTTAATGAATGAGTCATTGAATTAATAAACGAGTCACTGAATGAATGAATCATTGAATGAATAAATGAGTGAGTCATTGAATAAATTAACAAATGAATGAGTCATTAAATGAATGAGTGAAATAATTAATTAATTAAGTAATAATTGAGCCATTGAATGAATGTATGAGTGAGTCATTAAATGAATGAATGAATGAATGAGTCATTGATTGAATGAATGTTTAATTGAATTAATGAAGTTATTAAATGAAAGAATCAATGAATGTGTCATTGAAAGAATAAAGGAATCATTGAATGAATGAACGAATGATTGAATGAATGAATGAGTCATTAAATGAATGAGTCATTGAATGAATGGGTGAGTGAGTGAGTCATTGAATGAATAAGTCATTGAACAAATGAATGGATGAGTCATTGAATTAATAAATGAGTCACTGAATGAATGAATCATTAAATAAGTGAGTGAGTCATTGAATGAATGAACAAATTAATTAGTCATTGAATGAATTGAATCGTTGAATGAATTAATGTATAATTAATTAAATAAAGGATTCATTAAATGAATTAATGAATGAATGAATTAATGAATAAGTCATTAAATAAATAAATCATTAAATGAATCTATAAGTGAGTCATCATTGGATGCACGAATGAATGAGTCAATGACTGAATAAGTCATTAAGGGTGCTTTCACACTTGGTTCATTTGCCTGGACCGTACCCAAGTTCGATTGTCTCCCCCTGCCACCTCCTCGGTTGGTTTGAGTTCATACTGTCTTTTTTCCTTCTGAACCCCGGTACGCTTGCATCATCGAGCTGCTGTTTTGTTTACGGCTGCTGCTAGGTGACGGTCACGAAAGCAAGTGCCGAAATGAAAGACGTCTGCACATCGCGGTCATTCTGCTTTAACTGAAGCTTTTGATTTTGGACATACAGAAAGCGACTCGCGTCTATCTGCCGCAAACATATTATAAACATTCAGAACATCACACAGCGTCTGCAGGAGCTGTTTTTGGAGGAGACAAGCAGACATCACTGTGTATCACTGTGTTTGCCCTGGCTCAGTCCCGCGCATGTCACCAAGATACGAAACGTGACACACACAAACACGAACGAACGTTATGAAAACGATAGTTTGTTGTACAGTTGGCGGTGCACTTCCGTGATTTGGTATGATTGCATTCACATCAGAAGTGAACCGTACCAGAGTTCGCATAAACTGTACCCCAGACCACCTCTTTCAGGCGGACTCAAGTACGGTTCACAGGTGCGCACCTGAGTTCAGAAGACACGTTCACACTAGCTAAACGTACCATACTATGACGTCAAACGAACCCGGGTGCGGACCAAAAGTGCTAGTATGAAAGCACCCTAAATGAATGAATAAATGAATGAATGTGTGATTTACTGAATGAATGAGTCATTGAACGAGTAAATGAGTTGATGAATGAGTGAATGATTAAATGAATGAGTCAATCAATAACAAACTAAATAAATCAGCAGATCAATAAGTAAATGAATCAGCTCCATAACATGAGAAGAATAAAATAAGTAAAGAGCAGCAAAGTAAAAACACACAGTGGTTAAACATGTCTAGCTGTGTAACATATCCTGCTTTCTGGAACCCTCTGATGTGTTAATCTGAACTCACTATATCAGCTCAACAGTAAACCTGAGTTCTCTTCTCTGCAGAGGGGCTTCAGGTTCCGCTATGGGTGTGAGGGCCCGTCTCACGGAGGGCTTCCAGGGGCCTCCAGCGAGAAGAACCGCAAGTCCTACCCACAAGTGCAGGTAAAGTTTTTAATTATATATTTGTATTTAACATTTATAAGATTTGTCGACGTTTATGTTTTCACTATTTCTCTTCCTTTTTTTTTTTTTGTTTTATTTAATATTTACAATTTTAATATTTTAATATATACAATTTTATTTAATATTTTTCACTAACATGTTAATTTGTGTGTATAATTATTGACCTGTGATCTTCAAGCTGCTGACTAATCTAATGTACATGCTAGGGATGCACCGATATGGATTTTTTTTTCGCCGATATCGATAACCGGTAACTCTTAAGATTTAGAGGCTGATAGCCGATATACTATAGCTGATAATATAAATATTTCAAATTGTCATAATTTTTTACAGTAAACAACTGATTTTATTTTAAAAGCTTTATAAAGGTTTGAACTGCTCTTATGAACTGAATAGTCTATACTCAAAGCAAAAACAGCAATAATTTGAGAATTATATAGATTATATAGACTTATATTGATGATCATTTGTAGTATACCAACAATAAAGTATTCCCTTTTCTTCATAGCGAATTAACATGCAGCTTGACTATAGAAAAATAAGTAGGCTATAAAAATAATAGGTTAAATAACATAACGGCTCTTAATTAGCAAACAAGTTTAATAAATGTCTCAAGTAAAATAAAAATGAAAGAACTGAAGGTCTGAAACCAGCTCAAATGTTCTTGACTAAAACGTGCTACAGTAATGTACACATGTAAAAATATACTATGTCCGAAAAGACGTTTTAAGAGGTGTTTTGACTGTTCAGAGTCACCGAACAAGTGAAAAGCTGAATACAGATAGTTTTACTTCAGAAAATGCGGCATAAATTCATCCTGTTTGGCGTTTTAGACTCTTTTGAACACATGGCTGCTGCTTGTCAATCAGACAGCGCTTCTGTGTTCGTTCTTGCTGTCAATTGCAGGAAAAAGTTTACGATAAACCGCTGTGAGCTTGAAACTAACTGAAGGCGCTGCGTGACGAAGCGGAGTCAGATTAGTGCTCAACTCAGAGTTTGATACAACACCTGAGCATTGAGCACAGATGACTTTATGACAATTACACAGCATAATATAAAGACGGAATGTGGCGGAGCGTTGAGAACCTATGCTGGATGCAGTGACTGGCGCACCTCTCCCCGGTGCTGCTGTGAAGGCTCTGTCGGCTCACTATGTGTGTGTGCGCTTGGTAATGGCTATCACGAGCGCTCCTTATAATCATTATAAATATTCCGGTCAAACTGAATACAATCTTACATCAACAACACATGGCAAGCAACGCGCTGATAATACCAAATAATCATATTAGATCACAAACAACTCAACAAGCCGTTTAGCATCGCTGCTGTGATGTTTACACATGTAATATTTTTCCGCGGTATACAAAATACACAATGACACTCCATCAAACATATGTAAATGTAATGTAATGTGTATTTATATAGCGCATTTATTGTATTTGGCCATACACCCAAAACGCTTCACAATCATGAGGGGGGTCTCTCCACACCACCATCAGTGTGCAGCTCCACTTGGAGGATGCTCCGGCAGCCACAGGACAACAGCACCAGTGCTTCACCACACACCAGCTATAGGTGGAGTGGAGAGACAGTGATGGAGCCAATTCAGTGGATGGGGATGATTGGGAGGCCATGATCATAAGGGCCGATTGAGCAACAGGACACCGGGGTTACACCCCTACTCTTCACCAGAAGTGCCTTGGGGTAATTAATGAGCACAGAGAGTCAGGACCTCGGTTCAACATCTCATCTGAAAGACTCACTGAGCAGTATACTGGGGCATTAGGACTCACACAGACTGCAGGTTGAGCGCCCCCTGCTGGCTTCACTAACACCACTTCCAACAGCAGCCTAGCGTTCCCAAGTGGTCTCCCATCCAGATACTGACCAGACTCAGCCCAGCTTCAGTGAGGGAGCGCTGTTAGGGCCGCAGGGTGATCTGGCTGTGGCCATAGAAAGAAAAAGAGAGAGGAAAAAGAATGAAAGATTGAAAGAGAGTTTAAAAGTGAGAAGGAAAGTACGAGACACGTGAGAGAGAAAGAAAAAAGATTGAAAGGGAGCAAGAGAGAGAGAGAAAGAAAAAGCGAGAAGGAATGAAAGAGAGAGAGAGAGAGAGAGAGAGAGAGAGTGTTGTCATGTCTCTCTGTGTGGTGCAGTTGCAGCTGTGATCATCATCATCATCATCATCATCAGCTGCTGGGCTTCTGTACACCTGCAGCTCTGAACTGCTCATATCAGCGGAGGAGCGACTGAAGAGGAGAGAGAGAGAGACAGAGAGAGAGAGAGAGAGAGAGACAGAGAGAGAGAGAGAGAGAGACAGAGAGAGAGAGAGAGAGAGAGAGAGAGACAGAGAGAGAGAGAGAGACAGAGAGAGAGAGAGAGAGAGAGAGAGAGAGAGAGACAGAGAGAGAGAGAGAGAGAGCATCGTGTGTGTGTGTGCGCGCGTTTGGGAATTTCCTCGGTGTGTCATAGGGGTAATTAGTGGGAAAACTCGTCAGAGATGAGAAACGAGCCGTGCAGCGACTCGCCAACACTCGTCCCACACAAACACACATTAAAGAGCTCTGCGTGCGCGCATGCTTGTGTGTGTGAGTCTGTGCTCGCGTGAGCGCTCCTGTGTCCACGCATGTGAGTGATTGTGTATGTGCGTCTTTCTGTGTGTGTGTGTGTGTGTGTGTGTGTGTGTGTGTGTGTGTGTGTGAGCATTCCAGTGTGTGCTTGTGTCTAAGTGTGCGACTGTGCATGCATGTATGGGTTTGTGTGTGTGTGCTTTTGTGTAAGTGCTTGTGCATGTGTGTATATATATATATATATGTAAATGTGTGTGTTTGTGTGTGTGTGTGTATGTGTACATTTGTGATTGTTCCTGCATTTGTGTGCGCAAGTGTGTACATGTGTTTTTGCGTGTGTACATACATGATCGCAAGTGCATGTGTGTTTGTGTGTGTCTGTGTGAGTGTGTGTCTGTGTGTATGTGCATTTGTGTGTGCGTGTATGTGTGTGTGTGTGTGCTTTTGTGTAAGTGCTTGTGCATGTATATGAGTGTGTGTCTGTGTGTATGTGCATTTGTGTGCGTAAGTCTGCTTGTGTGTGTGTGTGTGTGTGTGTGTGTGTGTGTGTGTGTGTGTGTGTGTGTGTGTGTGTGTGTGTGTATGTATGTGTGTGCACACTTGTGATTGTGCCTGCGTTTGTGTGCGCAAGTGTGTACATGTGTTTTTGCATGTGTACATACATGATTGTAAGCACAAGTGTGTATGTGTGTTTGTGTGTGTGAGTGCTTGTGTGTGTTCTAGTGTATGTTTTGTGTGAGTGTGTGTGTGTGTGTGTGTGTGTGTGTGTGTGTGTGTGTGTGTGTGCTTTACAAGTTGCTCTTCAGTAGTTTCTGATAGCTGATCAGCAGCCGGATCATTTCTGCCTTCAGATTATTGTGTATTATTATGATGATGATTATTGATCAGCATCTATGAACAGACAGACACTCCACCTGCTCAACAGGCCTGTATTCTCCACATGTCTGCCCTCACGTGTGATCTGCTCTTCAGATGATCTTCATATTCTCTGATCTTCAGTCTGCCTGTGATATTAGCGTTTGTGACTCATTTGAGCTAAGAGAAAGTAAAGCGGTGAAACCACAGAAGCAGAATATCAGCCAATGACACACTGCTTTATTATTCATCTCAGGAGGCACTAATCACACACACACTTCTGTTTCCAGCTCAACTCTGAACTCTGCTCATTCTTAATTATTGCTTTTTATTTGACTTTATTTATCACAAGAAACTAAATTACTTTTGCTTATAAAAGTTTATTTGCCTACTGTATATACACTCACTGGCCACTTTATTAGGTACACTTCACTAGTACCAGGTTGGACCCCTTTTGCCTTCAGAACTGCTTTAATCCGTCATGGCGTAGATTCAACAAGATACTGGAAATATTCCTCAGAGATTTTGCTCCATATTGTCATGATAGCATCACACAGTTGCTGCAGATTTGTCGGCTGCACATCCATGATGCCAACCTCCTGTTCCACCACATCCCAAAGCTGCTCTATTGGATTGAGCTCTGGTGACTGTGGAGGCCATTTGAGTACAGTGAACTCATCGTCATGTTCAAGAAAGCAGTCTGAGCTGATTGAGCTTTATGACATGCTGCGTTATCCTGCTGGAAGTAGCCATCAGAAGATGGAGACACTGTGCTCATAAAGGGATGGACATGGTCAGCAGCAATACTCAGGTAGGCTGTGGCGTTGATGCTCAATTGGTACTAATGGAGCCAAAGAAAATCTCCCCCACACCATTACACCACCACCAGCCTGAACCGCTGATACAAGGCAGGATGATCCATGCTTTCATGTTGTTGAGGCCAAATTGTGAGCCGAGCATCCGAATGTGTCAGCAGAAATGGAGACTCATCAGAGCAGCAACGTTTCTCCAATCTTCTATTGTCCAGTTTTGGTGAGTCTGTGTGAATTGTAGCCTCAGTTTCCTGTTCTTAGCTGACAGGAGCGGCACCCGGTGTGCTCTTCTGCTGCTGTAGCCCATCCGCCTCAAGGTTGGACGTGTTGTGTGTTCAGAGATGCTCTTCTGCAGAGCTCGGTTGTAACGAGTGCTTATTTGAGTTACTGTTGCCTTTCTATCAGCTGGAACCAGTCTGGCCATTCTCCTCTGACCATCAACAAGGCATTTGCGCCCACAGAACTGCCGCTCACTGGATATTTCCTCTCTGTCGGAGCATTCTCTGTAAAGCCTAGAGATGGTTGTGAGTGAAAATCCCAGTAGATCAGCAGTTTCTGAAATACTCAGAGCAGCCCGTCTGACAGCAACAACCATGCCACGGTCAAAGTCCCTTAAATCCTCTTTCTTCCCCATTCTGAATCTCAATTTGTACTGCAGCAGATCGTCTTGACCATGTCTACATGTCGAAATGCAGTGAGCTGCAGCATGTGATTGGCTGATGTGAAATTTGCGTTAACAAGCAGTTGGACACGTGTACCTAATAAAGTGGCCGATGAGTGTATAGTTTGTAGCATTTCTATTCATAAAGTGTCTCTCTTCAAAAACGTTGCTACATTAAAAACATCTTATTTTCAGCAGATAATTAGAATTTTCATTCCTTTCGTTGCTTTATTTTTACTATTATTGTTATTATTAATCATCTTTTCTTCTTTTCTTTGCTGTCGTCATCTTCTTCGTTTTAAGAACAGTCAGATCATGTGGTGGAAAACTCCACAGAAGCTCCGCTCATTTTCCCTATGCATTCTGGGATTCCCCCAATGAAAGCACACTAGTAGAGCTGTGACGCTTCTGTGCTGTTAGTGCTTTTGCAGAACTGAAACTCAGCATATATTGACTGTATGAGTAATAGCTGTACTATAGTATTGTTTGTTGAATAATACTAAAACTGTATATAACAGTACATCAATGAGTAGGATAGATGAGGATAATTATGTTCATTCATTCATTTATGTGAATTTAAATTGATCAGGATTTTGAGTTATTCAATAACATTGTTTTACATGGGAATATGATATTAATAATATTTTATATACTTATAATGAAATAATTCAAAGATTATTATTATTCATTTGTTATTGACAATTTTTTTTTGCTGATTTAAATCTGGGAATAACGAGACATTATTGATCACCATTGTGTGTGTGTGCGTGCGTGCGTGTGTGTGTCTGTGTGTGTGTGTCTGCGTGTGTGTGTCTGTGTGTGTGTGGTCAGATCTGTAATTATCAGGGCCCTGCTCGTGTGGTGGTCCAGCTGGTGACCAACTCTCAGCATCCGCATCTTCACGCTCACAGTCTGGTGGGAAAACAGTGTGATAAAGGCATCTGCATCTCCGACATGCAGCCCAAAGACTCCAGCATCAGGTCACACACACACACACACACACTACTGTATCACACAATTACACACTTTATAATGTCACACTGTACTATATTACACAATTACTCACTTTACAATGTTTATTTGTAATCTATCCATCTATCTATCTATCTATCTATCTATCTATCTATCTATCTATCTATCTATCTATCTATCCATCTATCTATCCATCCATCCATCCATCCATCCATCCATCCATCCATCCATCCATCCATCCATCCATCCATCCATCCATCCATCCATCCATCCATCCATCCATCCATCCATCCATCCATCCATCCATCCATCCATCCATCCATCTATCTATCTATCTATCTATCTATCATCTATCTATCATCTATCTATCTATCTATATATCTATCTATCATCTATCTATCTATCTATCTATCTATCTATCTATCTATCTATCTATCTATCTATCATCTATCTATCTATCTATCTATCTATCTATCTATCTATCTATCTATCTATCTATCATCTATCTATCATCTATCTATCTATCTATCTATCTATCTATCTATCTATCTATCTATCTATCTATCTATCTATCTATCTATCTATCTATCTATCTATCTATCTATCTATCTATCTATCTATCTATCTATCTATCTATCTATCCATCCATCCATCCATCCATCCATCCACCATTCTATCATTTAATCCTTCCCTCCACCATTCCCTCCATCATTCCACAATTCCATCCCTTCATTTCATCCAACCTTTATTCCATCATTTAATAATTCCATCTATCATTTCATTCTTCCCTCCTGCCATCCATCATTCCGTTTATCCATCCATTATTCTAATCTGTCCTTCCGACAGTTCGTCTAACGATCTATCTATTGCTCTATCCTTCCGTCTGTCTATCCATCCATCCATCCATCAATTCATCCATCTATGTCCATCCGTTCATCCGTCCATCCGTCCGTCCATCCATTCATCCATCCTTTAAAAATCCCCCTATATTAAACAAACATAATAAACTTTTAGGACACACGCCCCCCCCCCCCCAAGTTTGTCCAAATTCACTCACGCCCCAGCAGGCACCCCTCCCTCGAGACAAAGTTATAGTGCATGTGCAAACATCATTCATATATTATTTACTGCGTTTAAAGTAGCGTGCGTAGAATTAATTAAATTGAAACATAAATACCTCACCTGAGTCAGTGTGATGGCTGAGCCTGTTTCTGTGAGGACAACATGCTAGTCTGTGGTTGGATTCCTGACACGACTTACTGAAATAATCTTCCGCAGTCAATAAGAGTGAGCCACTTGCTTTTGATGTACGTACAAACAGAAAATGCGGCTTCGCAAAGCTAAGATCACAAAGCCCTGACGGTGTGGTTGAGTCGAACATTGAGTATGTTTACATGGGCAACAATACTTTAATATGATTAAGACAATACTCTGATTAGAGTCTACCATGTAAACAGCCATTTCTGATCACCTCAATTTGACTAAAGTCATAACTGAACTAAACAGAAATGGAGTAAAGACATGTGGAGACTGCAGATATTAGTGGATTTGTTGAGATAAACTCTGCAATCTAACAATTACCATCATGTAGGACTTTTCGCTGCATTTTGTGGCAAGATCCACACACATACGGCGGTCAGTAAAGGGCTGCGCACACACATACCTACACACACACACACACACACACAGACACACACACACGTTTGTTTTTGTAAAAAGTGGGTACATTGTATAGGTTTGCATTCATTTTATACTGTCCATTTAATACACAAGAGTGAAGAGGCTGTATGAGTGCTGATATTGCACGCATGTAATTTACTATGATATAGTTTAAAGTAATCTAATTTTTTTTTATCTAAATCTAATATTGAATTTTGGCACACGTCTAGTCATGACATTAGTGTTGAATGTTTGTTTGCGTGTGTTTGACAGTTTCCCTAATTTGGGCATCCTGCACGTGACCAAGAAGAACGTGAGTAAAGTGTTGGAGGAGCGCATGATGGAGGCCTACAGGATGGGTTACAATTACGGCATCTTCATCCACCCGGAAATCGACGCCTTGCAGGGAGAAGTGCGCATGCCCAGAGAACTCAACGGTACAGTGGAAAACACTCACACACACACATCACAAGGATAAAAAAACATGAGGAACACATTAAACAGTGTGTGTTGCATTGTCAGCAATGAAATACAAGTCAATTTAGATACCACTGCTTTCTTTTTTATTTGTGTTTTCCATACTGTCCTGACTTTTCCTGATTCTGGGTTGTGTGTGAATGTATGTATGTATGTATGTATGTATATATATATATATATATATATATATATATATATATATATATATATATATATATATATATATATATATATATATATATATATATATATATATATATATATGTATATGTATATATATATATATATATATATATATATATATATATATATATATATATATATATATATATATTTATATATATATATATATATATATATATATATATATATATATATACATATATATATATACATATATATCTGTGTGTGTTCAGAGGCTGAGAGGAGTCTGATCAGCAGTGCAGCGTCTCAGCAGGCGAAGGAGATGGACCTCAGTGTGGTTCGGCTGATGTTCACTGCGTTCCTGCCTGACAGTGATGGAGGATTCTCACGCAGACTGGAGCCCGTCATCTCAGAGCCCATATATGACAGCAGTGAGTGACACTACATTACACTACACAACACTACTAAGGGTGTCACGATCCTCCAAATCCTTGATTCGATTACATTTTCAATTCTAAAGTCACGATTCGATTTTCGATTATGAATAATTAATTAATAACGAATTAATTATTTGTAGCCTACCGTTTAAACTACCTGACCTGCATGGTCTTTGTTTTACCCATAAACAAATCATACAGTAAATGAATAAAGGCAAGACACACACATAATTACCACCTGTCAATCACTTTTTCTGCGGGACTCGTGAATAGGCAGTGATCTGTGTCGTTATAATGGCGTCGGTAAAAAAGACGCACAACCAACAGGAACCAGCCAACAGTATCTGAGGTGTTCGCTAAAATGACTCAGTACAAGTGAGTGAAAGATTGAAGCAGTCCTCTGACTGCCTGGACCTGCTGTCTCGAGCGCATGGCTGTGTGTGCGTCTGTGTGTGTGTGGTCACGTGATGTGCATTTTCAGAGGTAGAGAGGAAGGAGGGCTGCTCAGAAATGCTACACGCCACTGTGGATGTCAAATCGTTGTCGTTCTAAAATGCCATTTAAAAACAAAGACAGTGTAAACAGGGCCTGAGTGTGAACTTTTTGCGAGCGGATTTGCAACAGGGCGGGCGGAGGATCGAGATGCTGGTGTTGTCTATCGGACGAACCGTACGTAATACGTACATAGCAGAGCTTGCAAAACTGTGTTTTTTTTTTGTCGACAACACGAACGTTGTCAACATAACTTACTGGAAATCCAAAATACTTCCACACCGGCGACTTCATAGAAAGAGGAGAGGGTTTAAGTTCTGTCGACGGGTCTCCTGCGTCTGCAGTTCAACTAGCCTGTTTTTTTCCCGCTTGGCAAGCCAAGCTGACGTGACATGGGGGCGTGGCAGCATCGACGATTCTATTTTTTGATTCGATAATCGAAATTGAGTATAAATTTAGATCGATTTCGTTTATAAATCAAAATCGTGACACCCCTGAACACTACACAACTCAACATTACATTAAGCTGGAGCCTGTCATCTCAGAGCCTGTATACAACAGCAGTGAGTTACACTACACTAGACTACATGTTCCATGAAGAAGTCCCTACACACAACTTTATTCTCTTTCCCAAATGGAAAACCAGCAACTATCAACAATGCATGACTATCTGCTGTCATGGAGCAGTTTGCAATCAATAAATGTGTTTATAATGGAAGTCAATGGGGCAAAAACAGCACCAACATAACCAAAGGGGAGTTGATTCACAGAGAGTGTATGGTTGAGATTATGAAAACTTCCAAAGTTTTATCCTAAAATATGTGTCAGAGTAAGATTTGTCAGCAGAAATCATCACATTTGCTGAAACACAGAGAAAGATGTGGGCAAATTTGGTCTCAAAATCAGCCCAGAGAGGCTGAAAACAACCCAAGGGTGAAATTTAAGTGAATGAGACCTGAAGTCTCAAGCCAAAAAGACTACAAAGGCTGCATCCGCTTGTCATTAAACCTCATTTTTGTTTGCTTACGCCATATTTAAGCATTCTTTCAGATGTCGAGTATAAATCAGATGCCGCATGGAACTATAAATAAACAGGTGTAAAGAGTACCTAAAAACCATACTTGAGTAAAAGACAGATACCTTACTGTAAAAATGACTCCATTACAAGTTACAAGTCACCAATTCCAATAAGACTTGAATTTTTTTCAATTTTTAAAAGAACTGAATTATTTTACTCATGCTGAATGTAGGCTCAAAGACCACCAAGAAAGGTTTTATTTCATAATACAGAATATAAATTGAACACTTCAATGATTCAAAACGGCAGAACAAAATAGATAAACAAAATAAAAAAATCTCAAACTCAAGTTTTCAAAAAAGGCACAAACAATTTAAAAAAATACAAAAAACTAGTAAAAAAAACTCAGAGCTGACTTTCATGTGATTCACCTCTCAGTCTCAAAGAGGGGCAAAACTTTTATTTTGAGTAGTTTTTCAATTGACTAGGATGTTTTCTCTGTATTAAAATTAAACAAAGAGGAGCAGTGTTATTTTTCAACTTAGCAAACTACATATAAATTCAATAATAAATACATCACAAATAGTCATGTCATGTCGCAGTGGTTTGTACCAAATCAGTAACTGTATTAAATTCACTAAATTCACATTAAATAGACTCTTACTTCAATGTGTTTTCTCAAATTTGGCGATACATTCTTAAAAGCACTTATTTTTGTGGTTCGTGGCAAACAAAGTAGACTCTGCATCCTGTAAGAGCCATTCTGCTTATCGCCAATTGAAAACTTTTCTTTCAGATAAGGGCATGGATGGTCATCAGTGCTGGCACTGCTTGATGTGCCGACTTCGGCTTCATCATTTGCTGCAGCCATGACGCTTATTGAACACCTGGTAGGCAAGCTGCTAATTCACGTTGACGTGATTTAGCTCATAAATAGCATACAGTGCCTTCAGCACCCTGCAGATGGCGATATCGCCTAGTCCGCCTAACAAATTAGCCGTGCTAGATAAAGATGCAGATTAGTCGCGCACAATCACAATGTAACGAGTAACAATAGGCATCCGTGCAAATAGTAAAGAGTACAGATATTCAATCAAAAATGTAGTAGAGAGTAAACGTTGCTTATATTTTTAATACTCAGTACAAGTGCAAAGTAGCCAAAACAGTAACAAAGTCCATTTACTTAAGTACAATACACCACTGTAAATAAAGGACGGATGTTTCTAACTCTTGTGTTTCTGTGTGTTTGCTGTTGTTCAGAAGCTCCAAACGCCTCCAATCTGAAGATCGTGCGGATGGACAGAACCGCCGGCTGCGTGACCGGAGGAGAAGAGGTTTATCTGCTCTGCGACAAAGTCCAGAAAGGTCAGGAAGCACTAATTCACCCCTCCTCATGTCTTATAATTCAGATTACAGCATTTGTCCCTTAACTCAAAAAAGCCCCGGCTTCACTAAAGCTCTAAAATAAAGCAGATCCCCAAATCTGTTTTCATGAAGAAACGAGCTGATCTTCATCTCACACTCAGTGAATGTTTGGATTTTGCCTCATCAGTGTGCAGTATTTCATCAGTGAACATCACTCCTTTCTCACTACAGTAAAGCAACATTAATATGTTAACTTCACTAATGAATATTAATGAAGGTGCACAATAGAGCGCGCTGATTGGTTTGAACCAAGCCTTACTCAGGCATTAATGCAGTGCACTCAGAGACGTAATACGGTACACTTAGGTACAGACGTCCAGTCTACACGCTAAGATCTCATGACCGTGACGCAGCTTTAAAAATTCGTTTCAAACCGGAAGTACGAATTTGCTCAAAATAACGCAAAAACAACCAATTTACACTTTTTTGTGAGATATAGGTGTCCTAATAGTGTTTTTAGCAGTGTGGGACACATATACCACTGAAAACAGCTCAGCACATGTGTTTTGGTGTTTCATGACCCTTTAATGAGCACAGAGAGTCAGGAGCTCAGTTTAACCGTCTCATCTGAAAGATGACTCTCACTGACAGTACAGTATCCTCTTCACTATACTGGGGCATTAGACGAGGGGTGTCAAAATGAATCGTTTCTTTGATGCCAACACGGAAAATTCAGTATCGGTTCAGTAATGATCATAACCGGTTAGTACATACTGATGTCATTTATCTCATATGCGCTATATTGTGATAACTCGTGAGGAAGGCGAGTGCAAGTAATTAAAACACTGCAACTACTTAATAACACAGAAACTCTGCACAATCCCCGGTGTGTGTGTGTGTGTGTGTGTGTGTGTTTGCTGGACAGTCTTTCACTGACACTGAAGTTACAGCAGACGCCCCTGTTTCACTGCTGGAGGAAATGAAAGTAAACTCTATTTCTCTCTCTTTCACTGTGGCTCACTTGACCTGCTGGCATGAGGTAACTTCTCCTCTCCTCTTAGCTGTTACCGCGGTACTTCTGGATACAGACACGGTAGCGTGTCTGCAGAGTTTCCTCCACCCTGTCTATCATAGATCATCTGTGATCGTCACTGCCGCTTATCAGTGTCACGCATCGGTGAGCATCGCCAGAGCGTAAGAGCCAATTGCAGCCCTTTCTGTTGAGCGCGTGACCAATCGGAGGGGAGTAAGAACTCTCATCAACGCTCAGAAAGCGAGCAGGACATTCATATTTTACTTTATTTGCTATAAATGCTCATGTTGTTCTGTGCTTGTCCTTGAGTTTTTAAAGGTACAGTTTATACATCTGACTGCTTGTATTAAAGGACAAAATTGTATTTCAAATATTATATATATTTATAAATGTTAACACAAGAATTGGTAATGTAAGAAGTAAATTATAAACTTATGTATGGAAAGCATCGTCAACGCAGATAGTGGATTGAATTCAATCGATAGCATGATAATTGTGAGACCAGTGTAGGTTCATTCATTCATTTTCTTGTCGGCTTAGTCCGTTTATTAATCCGGGGTCACCACAGCGGAATGAACCGCCAACTTATCCAGCACGTTTTTACGCAGCATATGCCCTTCTAGCCGCAACCCATCTCTGGGAAACATCCACACACACACACTCATACACTATGGACAATTTAGCCTACCCAATTGACCTGTACCGCATGTGTTTTGACTGTGGGGGAAACCGGAGTACCTGGAGGAAACCATGCAAACTCAACACAGAAACGCCACCTGAGCCGAGGCTTCCCGACCCAGCGACCTCCTTGCTGCGAGACGACAGCACTACCTACTATACCACTGTGTCGCCCACCAGTGTAGGTTCACACCTCTAATTTCTAATTAGGAGTCACACAGCTGCAAGTTGAGCGCCTCCTGCTGGCCTCACACCACTTCCCACAGCTGCCTGGTTTCCCCATGTGGTCTCCAGACACGGACCAGGCTCAGCTCTGCTTAGCTTCAGTGAGGGAGCGCTCTTGGGCTGTAGAGTGATCTGTCTGTGAAAAGAAAAAAGAAAAGGAAAAATGAAAACGAAAGGAAAAAAAAGAAAAGAAACCTTAAAAGAAAAGAACAAGTAGAAAAAGAAAAGGAAAATGAAGAGCGCTGATATAATGCAGCGCCTTTGAATAGGTCGATCACTGGCTAGCAGTGCTGAGTGTTAATGTTATATCCTAATCTCAATCTGACGAGAGACAGAAATATCTGTAGTTGTTTTATTGTATTATCATATTTAAAAAGAAAAAAGGAGAAGAAAAGAAATAAAAAAGAAAAAAAAATTAAATGAAAAGAAAATGTAGAAAAATGAAAGTACATTAAAGAAAAAGAAAAAAAGAAAAGAAAATTGAAAAGAAATGAAAAGGAAGAGCACTGATATTATGCAGTGCGTATAAATAGTCCCTAGTTAGGTCACTAGCTAACAGTGCTGAGTGATAATGTGATATCCTAATCTCAATCTGACGAGAGGCAGAAATATCTATAATTGTTTAATTGTATTATCATATTTATTTTCATGAGGGATCATTTGCATAATCATGACCATTGACGCATATGGGGCCCTATCATACACCCGGCGCAATGTGGCGCAAGGCGCGGCGCAGTAGTCTTTTGGTAGTTTCAGCTTGGCGCAAGAGTGGTTTTGAGGCGTTGCGCTACGCTGTTTAAACAGCAAATGCATTAGCGCTTATTTGTGCGCTCATAGGCGTTCTGCTCTAAAAAGGAGGTGTTCTGAGGCGGACCGCTGGCGCGTTGCTATTTTGAGAAACTATAATAGATTTTTCATTAGACCAAAACAAACCCGGTCTAAACTCCAGCGCAGAGTTGCTCCTCGCTTACACACTGCTTAATACACACAAGAGAACAATAGGCAAATATCTTTACATATGATAACATTTAAATATTAAGGGTAAATATAGGATATAATAAGAATAGATATAGAATATAAATATAAAGGATTAAAATATTACAAAACATATTATTTTCTAGCCTACATAAATATGAAAAACCACTGCTTTTATGTCTTCTTCATCTCAGGAGGCTTTTTCAGTTCATTCATAACAATTTGCTTTTGTATAATGTTATTATTATTAGCAGTATTTTTTATTATATCCATATTTATATTTGTTTTATTAAAAACCAGCTTAGATTTGCCCACCTGTCAGATTTTAGACCATATGGGGCACAGCATGTGTTTTAGGATATAACTCAGGGTTTTGAGCACACGTCATTATTATTGTTCATTTATTCGTTTGCTGGAAATTAGAACTGAATTTAGAAAAAGTTTTGAAACAAATATTTGCGCTTAACAAACTAAATTAATTATTTATAGACTAATTGATGTCTGTGCGTAAAGGTTTCCCTATTCAAGAGCGAATGTGATCCATTATCTCTCATTCTCACGCAGTAGATGCTCTGTTTAACAGTTTTCTGTGAACTGTTTGCTTGTGAAATGCTCAGTTTTTCCACTTAGACTTACTTTGCGTCCTGTAAATAGTGAATGTGCTCTTGGCGTGACGCGGCTGACTCTTAAAGGGAATGGGAGATGAGACTCTGATTGGGTTATTCTCTAAACACACCTATAACTCATTAAGAAAATAAACTCAACCCTTTTAGACCATGAGCCACGGCGCAAAGCGGATTTTCCCGTCCTTAAATTAGCAAAAATGCGTTCTGACACGTCCTGAAAGCGTTTGCGCCCTGCGTTTTGCGCTCTGCGCATGGACCGTCAAAATAGAGCCCATGATATCTAGAACACTTAATTTGATTAACCAAGAACACATTTTACTGATAATAAGTGATGAAGTATCAGTAAAGATTTCTGTTTTACTAGATTTCTGAATTACTCTCCTCACATAGACATGTGCATCTGAAGAGCAGCGAAAGCTTAAATAAGAAATAGTATTAAGTAAAAATAATATAGCTTTTTTCCTGAGCGTAGTTCATTCATTCATTCATTTTCCTTCAGCTTATTTCCTTATTTATCAGGGGTTGCTTCAGCGGAATGAACCGCCAACTATGAAAAAGGAATCGAAAAGGGAAAAAAGAAAGAAATGAAAAAGGAAAAGGAAAATGAATTTGAAAAAGTTGTGTATTTAAATGTATCTTTGCTGTTTTCCCTGAGTGTAGTTTTCACACTAAAGCCGGTCCGCCTGCTGGAGGAAGTGCAGATTTCCAGCTGTAGGGATTTCCCCTCACACTCATGCAAAGCAGAAGAAAGTTGACCAGACGTCAGTTTTACTACGTTTCACTTCTCTTACATCATTCTGTCCATCCTTCGCTTATGTCTCAAACCAAGGAGGGTTTCTAGAGAAAGTATATTTAAAAAAATTATAATTAAAACTGCTGTGGTCAATATTATTAACCCCCCTACGATTTGGTTTTCTTTAACTGTCTACAGAGCAAACCACTGAGTACATTTACATGAACACAATAATCGTCAAAATGAACACTGGATCATCAATATAGAGCCCAATATATCTGTTTATTTATTATTATTATAATATTAGACTAGATATTCTTCAAGACACTAGTGTTCAGCTTAAAGTGACATGTAAAGGCTTTACTAGGGTAATTAGGGTAAAGTTAGGGTAATTAGGCAAGTCATTGTATAACAGTGGTTTGTTCTGGAGACAATCCAACACTAATATTGCTGAAGGGGCGAATAATATTGAATATAATATTTTAATATTAGATTAAAATGGCTTTAAAACAAGTAAGAACTGCTTTTATTTTAGCCCAAATAAAACTAATCAGACTTTCTCCAGAAGAACAAATATTAGAGGAAATACTGTGAGACATTCCTGAATCTGTTCAACATCATTTGGGAAATATTTGACAGATAAAATAGGTAAACAGTGTTTTTTTCATGAGGAACTGAGCTCAGTTTTCAGTGTGATGACGGGATATTCAAATGCTGGTGTGTTTGCGTGACTGCAGTTATTTCCTCTTATTTTCCCTTGCTGCTTCGCAGTAATTTCTGCTGTTTTATTAATATGACGTCATTGTTTGTTTGATTTCTGACAGATGACATTCAGGTGCGCTTTTATGAAGATGACGATTCAGGCTGGGAGGCGTATGGGGATTTCTCTCCCACAGATGTGCACAGACAGGTCAGACTGTTTCCTCATGAGTATTTATTTACCTGAGGTCTCTGGGGCAATGACATGATTGGATGCTTCGAAGCTGAATTTATGCATTTAGAAATATACAGTCTGGCATTCGTGATGCAATTTTTTTAATTGCTGTTTGTTTTTTACACATTATTTCAGGATTTTATAAACAAATGTAGTCAAAGCTGAATTTAAAGGCATTTTTAAAAGTAAAAGAAACATTTTTACGGTTGTCAGTGTTGAAAGTTATGATGGGAAATTCAAAATGGATATTTCATACGGTCACTTTACCTCAGTTTATTTCCAGGATTGAAATAATATATCATATATCACATCATGTATCATATCATATATTGTATATCATATATCATGTCATAAATCATATATCATGTCAAATATTATATATCATGTCATATATCATATCATATATCATGTATCATATCATATATATCATTTATCATATCATATATCATGTCATATATCATATAATTTATCATATATCATGTCATATATCATATATCATATCATATATTATATCATATATCATGTATTATTATATATCATTTATCATATCATATATCGTATATCATGTCATAAATCATATATCATGTCATAGATCATATCATATATCATGTCATAAATTATATATCATGTCATATATCATATATCATGTCAAATATTATATATCATGTCATATATCATATATCATATCATATATGATATATCATATCATGTATCATATCATATTATCATGTATCATATCATATATCATGTCATAAATCATTTATCATATATCATGTCATATCATATATCATATAATTTATCATATCATATATTATATCATGTATCATGTCATATGTCATATTTCATATCATGTATCAAATATATCATATATCAGATCCTATATCATATATCATGTATCAAATATCATATATAATATAATATCATATATACTGTATCATATATCATATAATTTATCATATCATGTCATATATCACATATCATGTATCATATCATGTATCATCTATAATGTCATAATTTTTTAATCAAATTT
The DNA here is from genome assembly GCF_052040795.2 of Danio rerio. Classification (NCBI taxonomy): domain Eukaryota; kingdom Metazoa; phylum Chordata; class Actinopteri; order Cypriniformes; family Danionidae; genus Danio; species Danio rerio. The sequence goes on along the minus strand of NC_141034.1, from coordinate 57,333,529 downwards.
TGTATCATATCATATATCATACATCATCATATTTCACGTATCAAATATCATCTATCATATCATATATATCATATATCATTTATCGTCATATATCATGTCATATATCATGTATCGTGTCATGCATCACATATCATCACGGCATATAATAAATATTGTATCATGTATCATATATCACATCATTTCCAAAATCATGTATCATATTTCATATATTATATCATGTATCATGTCATATCATATATCATATCATATCTTATTAAAATAATTATTTTTTGTTTTGTTTTTGTAGTTTAATATTAATAAAAATGAAGTTAGTCTATAATAATAACTGCGTATGATATAATGCATATGGACAAAAATAACACTGTTGCATGTTGCAATGGATTCTTCCTGGAAAAAAATATGAATTATTCAATAAAATGTTGGTTATATAATGAGTGTGAATGGCTGTGATTTTACAGTGTTACTATTATTCTTTGTCTTCTAATTGTTGTTCATCTTCCTGTTATTATTAATATCAGTATTCATGTTGTTGTTGTTGTTGTTAGTTGTAGTAACAGTCGTAGTATTAATATTATTGTTAATATTAATGTTATTATTCATATGAATATTGAATAATCCACCTGTTCTTCCTCTCCCTCAGTTTGCCATCGTCTTCAAGACTCCTAAATATCGAGACCTGAACCTCCAGAAGCCCATCTCTGTGTTCGTGCAGCTGAAGAGGAAATCCGACAACGAGACGAGCGAACCAAAGCCCTTCACCTACCATCCACAGATCATCGGTACAGTCTACTTCCATAAGGACAAATACAGATGACCAAAACATCATTTGCTTATTTTACTCATACTGATTTCATCACTTATAATGTCCAAGGCATTGATATTAAAGGGCCATGAAACCCGCTCGCTTCAGCAGGGTGTTTTACACCTCTACTCTGGGAAAAGTCAGAAAAGTGGGCGTGTCATATATTATTTTTTCAGTTTGTGCTATTCAACAAGCTTTTTAACTCAATACTTTTGGCATTGATTTTGTCCCATAGTACCCACGCCCTCTTCCTCAATGCAGTGAAGCCACAGTTATATACTCTCGTACTGACCCTTTGTGGCCAATCGCCAATATACTATGTATGGCTCCTACAAAGCCTGATAGCACGCTCATTATATTGCACATTATATTAAATGAGTTTGACACTCTTCTAAAGCAGCGTCTGTCTGTTTTCTAGATAAAGAAGAAGTGCAGAGGAAGAGACAGAAGACCCTGCCTAACTTCCAGGACTACAGCGGAGCAGGAGGCGGAGCCGGGGGCATGTTTAGAGGAGGAGGGGGCGGGTCTACAGCAGGGGGCGGGCCCAGCGGAGGAGGAGGAGGAGGCGGAGGTACATTTCACTTCATATATGCATCCCAAATCACATTGTTATACACCATTCTACACCATTTTGTAGTATACTAAGTACAAAATAAGTACACTTTAAAGGGCACCTATTATGCAAAAATCACTTATTATGCAAAAATCACTTATTATGCAAAAATCACTTTAATAAGAAGTTTAAACTCAGTGTGTGCATATCTCCAGCCTCTAGTGGTGAACATAAATTAATTGCATTTATTATAATCAGACTTGATGCAGAAACATTTTTGATTGACATTCTCCCTATGTACGTGTCAGAGGGGGAAGCCCCGCCCACTAGTGCCCATCTCTCCCTCATTAGCATAAATGGAGTGATAAGCAGTGTTCAATATCTTCTTCTGTAGAGCTTTGGGTTTACAGAACAGTGCATTACATGTAAATGCATTAATATTATAGTGTACAAGTGCATAGTGTACACTAGTGCATATTGTAATGCGTGTCATTTGGGAGGCAGCTATAGATTGTTGGAGCTTTACATATTCTTTTAGGGTAAATATGTCATGTTGTTTATCTTATAGGGCATTTCTTTCATGGGTATCAAAACTTTAATAATTTTGGGAGTGGATACAGCTTCTCCTCGGCCATGGGAGGAGGCGGGACCAACATCAAGCATGGTGAGAGTTTGAGCTGTCAATCATTGTGTTGAGAATTTTGTGATTAAAACATTGAGTCTGCGGGTTTATGCAGAATGTTTAGATCATAGGAGCTGGAAACTTATTTAAGGCTCGTCAGAAATGCCTTTTTTTCTTTTCTTTTTTTCTGCATTAAGCACACCAAGAGCCGGTTGAAGACAGCGAAGGTGAAGATGATGATGATGATGATGATGATCCCGCAGCAGGAGGTGTTGTGCAGCTCTCAGATCATCCGGGATTTACTGGAGTAAAAGCAGAAGATCTGCACGCCTCAGGTTTGACTTTCAGTGTAAACAGTGCAGATGAGTCTGTGCAGGAGGTCAGACGATGCCCATTTATTTATATCGTTCATGTCAGAAACTGCTATTAACATTCATAAATACTGACAAAAGGAAACAATACAGCCTGAAATATTGACGTAGAATGTCTGAAATTGTATTTATGAACATTAATAATATAATGAATGCAATATAAAGGGTTATTGCAGAAACATTGGCCATATTTGATTGATTGATTGATTGATTGATTGATTGATTGATTGATTGATTGATTTGATTGATTGATTGATTGATTTGATTTGATTTGATTGATTGATTGATTGATTGATTGATTGATTGATTGATTGATTGATTGATTGATTGATTGATTGATTGATTTGATTTGATTGATTTGATTAACTGATTGGTTTTTGGAGGTGGAAAATAGCAGTTTTCTTTTTTAAAGTCAATGTATTGTGCTTTTCCTCGTCAAATAAAGATTTTGGATGCACAAATACAATATATATACATATAATAAATACAGTGTGAATAAATCTAATATTTAAGCTGCAGTCATGAGCATACAGACAACATGTACAAGCAGCATCTTCTGGCCTCTTTAAAGGGGTAGTTCACCAAAAAAGGACATTTACTTGCTATTTACTCTCTCTTAAGTGGTTTCAAACCTTTGAGTATGTTTTAGACTGTTCAACACAAAAAAAATATTTTGAACAATGTCAGAAATCGGGTAACCTTTGACTTCCATATAAGGAAAAACAAATACATGGAAGTCAATGGTTACCGGTTTTTAACATACTAAAGATGTTTCGAAGAATGTTAGACAATGGTAACCATTGAGTTCCATTGTAGGAAAAAAAATACATGGAAGGCAATGGTTACCGGTTTCCAAAATACAAAAGAAGATATTTTGAAGAATGTTAGACAATGGTAATCATCGACTTCCATAGTAGGAAAAACAAATACATGGAAGGCAATGGTTACCGGTTTTAAACATACAAAAGAAGATATTTTGAAGAATGTTAGATACCGGTAACTATTGACTTCCATAGTAACAAATACAATGTTAGTCAAGGGTTACTGGTTTCCAACATACATACAAAGATATTTTGAAGAATGTTAAAAACATGTAATTACTGACTTCCATTGTATTTGCTTTTACATCAATGGAAGTCAATGGTTACATGTTTCCAACATACAAAAAATATATTTTGAAAAATGTTAGAAATGTGTAACTACTGATTTCCATAGTAGGAAAAACAAATACATGGAAGTCAATGGTTACCGGTTTCCAACATACAAAAAAAGGTATTTTGAAGAATGTAAGAAACCTGTAACTATTGACTTCCATAGTCAGAAAAACAAATACAGTGGAAGTCAATGGTTACCAGTTTCTAACATACAAAAGAAGATATTTTGAAGAATGTAAGAAAGTCAGTAGTTACCGGTTTTCAACATTCCTTAAAATATCTTCTTTCTGTATTCTTCTTCCTTGTTTCTGTGTTCAACTGAAGACAGAAACTCCTAAAGGTTTAAAACCACTTGAAGGAGACAAAATGAGGACAGAATATTCAGTTTTGCGTGAACAAACCCTCCTCCAGTATTTTCAGTATCATTTGTTGAGTTTCATCATTAGTTTGTGGTGTGTGTGTAAATGTGTGTGTGTGTGTGTGTGTGTGTGTGTTCTCTTTTTTCAGGAAGTGTGTTAGCGCCTCATTTAGCTGAACTAGCGAGTCGACAGGCTGAAGCGCTCTTTCATTACGCAGTAACGGGTGACGCTCGACTGCTGCTGGCTCCACAGCGCCCCCTCATGACCACTCAGGATGAGGACGGAGACACGTAAGTCAGCTAACACTGCTCTTACAGTTCACCACTTAATTATTAGCCCTCCTGTGACATTTTAATGAAGTGCGCATTGATTACAGCATATACATTAATTACAGACAATATATCAAATTAGTAGTACTGGGCAAAGATTAATCATGATACTCTACTATACTGTACTCTGTTAAACTATACTAAACTATACCAAATAATACTTTACTATACTAACCTACACTTGAATTAACTAAATTATACTATGACAAACTATACTATATACAATACTGAACTATACCATGCTGAACTATACGATACTACACCATACTATGCTAAATTATACTAGACTATACTAAACTATACTGCACTATACTAAACTGTACTATACTGTATTTTACTACACTAAACTCTACTATACTAGACTGTACTACACTATGCTAAAATATACTATACTGTAGTATACTACATTAAACTACTATACTACACAATACTAAACTGTACTCTAATATACTATACTCAACTATACTGTACTATACCACACTGTACTACACTATGCTAAAATATACTATACTGTACTATACTATATTGAACTACTATACTACACTATACTAAACTGTACTCTAATATACTATACTTAACTGTACTGCACTATACTATGCTTAACTATACTGTACTATACTACACTTTACTATACTATAATAAACTAGTGTACCATACTACATTATACTGTACAACGCTATACTAAACTATACTGTACTACACTACACTGTACTATACTATAATAAACTACTGTACTATACTAAATTATACTATACAACGCTATACTAAACTATACTGTACTATATTAAACCATATTATACCAAAGCATACTATACACTATACTAAACTGTACTGTACTATACTATACTATACTAAACTATAATATAATATACTGAAATATGCTATACAAAACTGTACTATACTGTACTACACCATACTATACTACACTACACTGTACTGTACTTTACTAAACTATTATGCTGAACTATACTGCACTATACTAAACTGTACTATACTGCACTATACTAAACTAAACTGTACTATACTACACAATACTAAGCTATACTGTACTATACTATTGTAAACTACTGTTGTGTACTACGCTATACTGTTTTATACTAAACCATAATATATTAAACTAAACTATACTATACTAAACTGTACTGTATTACACTAAACTATAATATACTGTACTAAACTGTACTATACTATACTGTACTGTACTATTCTACACTATACTGCACTACTACACTGTATTATACTACATAATGCTACACCATACGAAAGTACTGTAATGTACTAAACCTAATTTTACTATACTGCACTATACCACACTTTACTATACTATACAAAACTATAAACTGAATTATACTGTACTATACTGCACTATACTAAACTGTATTATACGCCATTATACTAAATTGTGCTGTACTATACTACTCTATATCATACTAAACTATACTGTACTATGCCTTACTAAACTGTATTATACTACACTGTACTGAACTATACTGTACTATACTAATGTAAACCATACTGTGTGTGTGTGTGTGTGTGTGTGTGTGTGTGTGTGTGTGTGTGTGTGTGTGTGTGTGTGTGTGTGTGTGTGTGTGTGTGTGTGTGTGTGTGTGTGTGTGTGTGTGTGTGTATGTATGTGTATGTGTGTGTGTGTGTGTGTGTGTGTGTATGTGTGTGTGTGTGTGTGTGTGTGTGTGTTCAGGGGTCTGCATCTGGGAGTTCTGCACAGTCAGACGGATGCTGTGAGGAATTTAGCTCAAGTTATTTCTGCTCTTCCTGGAGAAGATGTGCTCAACATGAGGAACGACCTCTACCAGGTACAACACACACAGTCATAGGCCT